>NW_023503168.1:0-62249 GCF_014466165.1 Pleurotus ostreatus
ACTCGTCGTCGGGACCCTCGGATTCCGATATCGGGATTCTCGGACCCCGATATCGGGCATCGGGTTATCGGGTGGCTGTAACACGTCGCATTGGCCCATTCGGGTTACGCCCGCCCCCTGTGATTCCTCCCCTTCGTGTACTGTACAGTTCTTTTCGTTTCGTTCGCACGCTCCAGTAGTATTAGCCCTCGCCTCGGCAGAGGGGTTCCTTAGACTTGTTATCTTTGGATCCCCCTCTGCTAGGTGCGTAGTATAGTCGCTGGATGTATTCCCTATCGTCTTATATATTATCTTTGGATCCCCCTCTGCTAGATCTCGGGCTGAGTGCTAGAGCGCGCGGAGGTTGCCCTTACAATACTATGAGTTTTCCCTAGGTTTTGCTGAGAGAAAGATATTGAATTTTTCCTTGCATTTTGCGAGTGTCAAAAATCTTGGGAAATGATTTGTTTTCCGGGTGAGAAAAACCTAATATTTTTCCGGGTGGTTTTTTCTTCTGAAAAAATGCTAAGTCTTTCGAAAGGTTTTTTCGTCGGAATTCTTAAAGGTTTTCAGCAAGTTTCCTCCATTTTTCTGGCTTTCTGTGAGAGACTAGCAGGGATCCTTGATTTTCTGTCAAAACCTTGACAATTTCCGAAAGAAAAACCTTTCGAAAGACTTAGCATTTTTCCAGTGGAAAAACCCACCCGGAAAATATTAGGTTTTTCTCAACCGGAAAACAAATCATTTGCCCAAGATTTTGACACTCGCAAAATGCAAGGAAAAACTCAATATCTTTCTCTCAGCAAAACCTAGGGAAAACTCATAGTATTTTCACAATTTTGCTAGCGGGAAAACTCTAAGCCCTCCTGGCAGGAAAACCTGCCGGAAACTACAAACACTCTTTCTCACGGGGTTTTTCGGGTGGAAAAAATAGTTGGTTGGGTGCCCCAGTGTCAGCGCTCGCTCACATCGCTCACGCGCGGATATCACATGGCTGCAGGGTTAGGCTTTAGTGGCCAGGCACACACACGCGCGCATCTCCGCCGTACCGTACAGGGAACGTAACAACGGATGTCTGACGGTCAAATACCGTACCGTATACCGTACCCGCAAAGAGGCATCCGACACTGAGAACGGTACGGGGACGGCTCCCGTATTACGACCCCGTAATTACGCTCATTACGGTGACGGGGAACAGCCCTAAATACACCGCGGCATACAGCAGGCAATGATTAATGCTACTTCAACTTCTATGTGCTCTTGTTTACTTCAACACATGCGCCAGAACCGCTCAAGAAATACCTCGCGCTGAGACACACTGCCCGCCGACCTCCACATGTCAACACGCCGGCGTTCCGCTCTATCATGTCCGCATGTGGTAAGGTGCGTGCCTGTTTCCATCTTGTTTCGCTACAAACAAGCTATTTACGAGTTGATAGGCTCAACCAGCCGCCACTGACCGCAACCTTCTTGCCCATTCCAGTGCTGGGTGGGCAGTACTTCGAGATTGAAGGTACGTGCCTCTTCTTTCCTTGCTTTCATAGTTTTCTTCCTCCTTAACCCTTTCCCCTGTTTCTCTTTTGTTGTTACAGCCGTTGCCATCGCCCCTGCTCCGCTATCCATCCTCCTCATTTTACGCCTCCTTTGTCTTTGCTTGCCCGAGCCAACGATACCCTTGTTTCTTCTAGTCCTAGTCGACGAACGACTGCTCCACGTCATGCTCTCCCCGTCGCCTACGCTGTAGTTCCAAGTTGAGCTGGCAGGTTAGGACGGGTCGGTGTATAAGTACGGCGACGATCATCCGCACTGCACATCGGCATGGAAGGGGGACTCCAGCTTCCGAGGTTTTACAACGCCAGGACGGATGGAGGCTGATTCCCGTCCAGAGGCGGCAACGATACGTATCCAGCGTGAGGGCTTTAGTCGGGACCAATTTTGACGAGGGCACGCACTCGCCCAGACCTGATGCCGTGGTCCGCTCGCCCGCGACGGGGTTGGCGTATGTCAATGAGCATTCGCCATTCAGGCGTGGTTCGGCTATTTCGCTCGTGGAGCGGCGGGATGTTTCGTTAGTGGACACGGCGCGTCGAGCGAGGGTGAAGGCAACTTGAGAGCGGGGAGAAGTGTTGCAGTAGAGATAAGTGTGTTGAGATGTTAAGTGTGCGAGATCGAGCACACTCCTCGTCGTCATCGACGTTGCCTCCCTGGCCGTGGCCGTCAATTCCGCAAACGAGCCCGATGGACCTGGCGCCGCTGCTCTCACCGTGGTCGCTTGCCGATCCGCCATTTTCAAGTCCCGTTTCGAACGTGAATCGCCATGGGCAGCCGAGCACTTGAAGTTCAATAAAAAGCTGGGTGGCTCCTGTGCCGGTCCCAGCATTGGACCCCCTCTCCGGCCCTTTTCTAACACAGCCGGGTTTTCGATCGGACATGCAATCCGGTCTCATTCCCCAACGAATCTCCGTGCCTGGCTACGAACCTCACCTTGGCAGAGACGAAGGCCAACTGCGCGAGTCGAGTGTGCGCGGCGGAGTTGGGTTAGGCGAGAGAGAGATGAGGCGCGTGAGGTGGTGAGGCAGATGAGCTGTGACGGTCCTTTATACCACGCATCGACGGGTCTGTCGTCGTCCGTGAAGCCGCTCTTTGTTGTGATAGGCTACTAGGACTTCCCCGCGCATCGAATTTTACCTATACGAAGAAGCATTGTGTATTCCTCAGGGTATCCGCCGACATCAACAGGCCTCGGGTATCGCAGATCCTGTAGCGTTGATCAGAATATACTATGAAACGGGCAAAGTACGGTCGACTATTGAACGGTAACTACAGTTGAAAGTACTGGAATACGCTCCTTAGGCATGGTAGAAGCTATTGCATTGTAAATAGTGCCTGCAAGCAAGCTTTTTCCAGCGCCTCTTGAAATCCTCTGCCACGTCATCATACGTGATAACAATGCCATCAGGCCGTCTACCTTTTCCTGCACGAATAATGGCCGAAATGGCTCGACCTGTGGATTTTGAAGCACTGGCTCCTTCGACCCGCTATTCCACCTCCAATCACACCACCTGTATTCGCCACCAACAAGAGAGAGCGTTGAGAGCGTCGTGCCTTGCAGCGCCGGGTATTCAGCAAACATAAACTTGGCTTGCTTCCTAACCTGGCCGGCTAGCAGCTCATATTCGCCCTCGGTTGTGATCTTCCGCTTGTTTTCAACGGCGGAAAATGGGCTGGGTATTCCAGATGCCGAGCACCGGGTCCATGGTGTACAGAAAAATGATGAAGTCAGGCGATTGAGAGGTGGTTTCCATTTCACGCGGTTTATCAGGAGCCGTTGAGGGATCCCGCTTCATCACTGGTTTCTGTTGAAGCGGCACGAAAGGCTCCTGATCGCGGAAAGAGGGAGGAAGAGGGAGCCGAGCTCGCCGAACATTGCTGATAGTTGGCTGCTGTTCTGGTTCCGGTTCCGCGTCCGGTTTCTGGACAGTCAGAAAACACGGCGCTGACGTCGGGCGTGGAAAGCGATTGCTCGCCCCGTTCTCCAGGGTAATTAATGATACTGTCCTGCTCCGCAATTCCTATGATAGGAGAAATCAGTTCGCGTTTGGGTGTGAATAAAGTTGGGCGACAGACCTCTATGCACTGCCCATCGATAATCGCCCCTGGTTAACTTTCCTTGGGGGTTAACGTCAAGCCAAGGGGGCTCCACCGTGGCTGTGGCTGGCGTCGACACAGTCGACTGCCCGACATGGCTCGTAACGCGGGGCCGCGGAAGCCCAGTGGTAGTCTGAGCGATCCAGGAAAGAAATCTGGTCGTGAAGGCATAGTATTTATGCTCTTGTGCGTCATCCGGGATAATATCGAGAGCAAGTTTTGCCTTGCCGATTTGGACGAGGACCTCAGACAGGAAAGATATCTTGCGGTCGGTAGTCCGAGCGATATGGGGTTGCTGAGAGGCGATGACCATGCTGGGTAGAAGAGCAGCGGATTATGCCAGGCGTGGGGGATGCGGTGCACAAAGCGTTTGTCCTGATTTTTATAAGCAAGGACCAGGCCAGCCTGAAGGTGTTTCCCGTTCAAGTAAATCCCCAAATTTAGCTCAGATAATGAACGTTTGAACGTCGAACAAGGAAAGCTGGTCGAGACAAAAGGCATGCCACTGTAGGAACAACAGGCGTGAAGCAAGGATCTCATAGAACAATACGAGAACAATCTCGACATCGAACAAAGCGTCTAAATTTGAGACAATACTGTCATCCAAAAAAGGATGGTGCCACCACAAGTAACTCCGAGTCGGACCCGTGGCGCCCACGTGACAAAAACCAACTTGCCTTTATATTCTCGACTCCTCTCAAGTTGCCACCGAAGCCATGCCCGACTTGGCCTTATCCATGTCCTCTCCGAACGCATCTCAGCATGAGCCTGCCCAGCCCACCATGGCTGATGTCGTTTCCCAAATGACGGGCGCGGACAGGCGTATTTTCTTACTACTTACGTGCCCTCCGAAATCGACCAACGATCTGCACGGTCGCCCATCTTTGAGGGTGAGCAGCTCAGATTCTTACTTCGACCACCAGGGAAATAATTCTCCTCCTCCAGAATGCCTTCATCAAATTCGTATCGCGTGCTCGAGCATACGAATACCTCCCCCTGAACACGGTACCTGACAAGAAAAGCCGATTTCAGCCTCCCCGCTGGCGCTATGGGTACAAGTTCACTTTTGAACAGGCTCTTGCGGTCAATGAGCAGCGTCTACCCCCCGACCAGCAATTATCGCCACTGAGCTGGTTCCGGGAGTGCTGTGACGACGATGCTGACCCCGTCGCCGAGCGCGCTCGTGTTGCGGGTTCATGGCTTGAAACCCGCGTGAATGTTATTATGGAGGGTGACCAAGAAGCGCAATGGTGCCACGCCTGGGAGAATGGCGAGAGGATTCTGGTGCTCAGTTTTAGGGACACATGGCGTCTTGGAGAAGCGCCGGGTGCCGATCAAGTCGCTGCAATCAGCGAGTTGATGTTTGGTAAATACGTGGAGCCCATGTGGTATGTGGATGCGTTCGATTGTTTCTGGGGGGCGAAGTATTAGCCAGTCATGGGCAATGGACTCCTTACGCCTCGCCTGTTCACCTTGTGGAGATTCTTTGCCCAACCTATTTTCATCATAGTATCGCGTCGCAATGTGATGGGTCGTTCATAAGTCGTCTCGCGTTGAAAGGCGTGTCGTGCTCGAGGATTAGAGTCCCAACATATTCACTATCTATCTGGCAGCGCGTCGGACACTGCTCGAACTGAAAGCCGTGAAAATATATTTTCTGATCTAGCTTTAGCTTAGAAACATGGGTGAGTCACTCCCGCAGTGCTAATGAGTGACTTTCGTCGTTTGCGATCCTAGCTACAAGGGTTTCGCGCAAGGCCAAATAATTAGTAGTCGTTCTATCTGGATGGTGACCCTTTATGGCGACCGCCTGGGCGTACAAGCTACCCACCGCCTACAGAGCTACTACCTCCACCGACACTCCAGGCGCACCGCCGTTGAGCCTGTCTGCGCCGGCATCACGTTCTGGCATTTCCTGATTTGCTATGAAGTACTCGCGTTTAGCAATCTAGATTCCGGCTATCGACGATCTCCACCTACTTCTGTGCTGATGAATGCGTTATTCTACTGCGTTATTACTCCGAACGTCCGACCGTTGTCTTCTGTCTTGAAGGGATCGTTCTTGACAAATGATTCATTGCCGTCTCAGCAATTGTATTCCTCCTCTGGAACCCTTCACGTTTCAATGTTCGCCCTCTATTTTTTAAGGTACTCCATCCGTATTTAAAGCATTCATCTACACATTCCTGCAGCACGATCGCGGAGGACGTATTGCGTCTATGGAGGGTGGCCCGACCGCAATGCAAGTACCAACGAACCCGTATTATTTAAGTAGGCCATAGTCCGATAACTACCTACTACAGGAACATGTCTGAATGTCCGTGATGCCAATAGTGTAATGCAAAGTAGCAAATGATGGGTTAAACGAATGTATTTATAAGGGTACTATATAGAAAAGTCGCGTGAGGATGCGGAAGGAACGTCTATGTTTCGAGTCTAGATATTTATTTTGGAAGTCCTTGCGTGCGGGTCACGTCAGCTTTCGGGAACTCCACCACGTTCGCCTCGCAAGCGGTTCTGCGCGTCGTACGTCAGTCTAAGCACATCTAATGATAAGAAGAAAGGCTTACTCCTTTGTAACGGTCGTCATCCTTTGTAACGGTCGTCAGGTCCTGCCCGCTTGGATAAGTGCGCAAGGTATTGACGAGCTCATCGTCGGTAGGGTTGGCATTCATGCAGGGCCCGCGAACGGATTGGCCGCCGTCGCCGTCGAGAACGTTGAGGCTGAACGCTGCTCCGTCATTCCCATTCCAACAGGCGGCAACGTCAGTACCGGTCCATCAAGTCCACCCGAATTAGCCGGCGATCCGCCGAAGCTTCTGCCAAAACACGTTGGGTCGACCTTCGGGTACACCAAGAGTGTCCGACACAATCCGTAGGGTCGTCCGGTCCTTACCGCTACCGATGATGTTATCGTCGCAGATGACGAAGATCAACTTGCGCTTGTTGTCACAGTGCCAGGCAGCGAGTGAATCATTTCTTCGACGCAGCGACTCTTCGCCTTCAGTGTAGCAAAGTGTAGCAAGGAACCTGGCACAGAACGAACTTGTCTTTCATCTCAGGCGTGCGAGTTGCAGTAAGGACTACAAAAAGGGTTAATGAAGCAGGAATATCTGTAGTACAGGATAGACTTACGCCTGAGGACCGTGGATGCCACGAGGACACCCGAAATCGCGAGTAGCAGGTAGCTCTACACGAAACACCTCGGCGTCTTCCTGAAATCCGTCTTCCCGACAAAGACAGCGTTGCGCAGGTAATTCTTATTCCGCGCGCGCACAGCCGGATTCATCTTGGTCATCACCGCCTCAATCGACTTGGTGGAGTCCTGGCCGGCTTGCTGCTTGAAGACATCCACGAGGTTCTCATCGAGGAACTTGTGATCGCCGTCGTCCCAATGGATGCCAAGCGTATTGAGGTAGTCGTTAAGGCCGTGGACGGTGTCGCCCCAGTATCCCACACCCTATAAAGCGCACATAAACATAAGAAATATGAACATTTTCCTGTAAGACATACCTTTGGATGTCCTGGTCACGAGCCTGCGCCAAGATATCCTTCTTCTCGGAGACGAGGGGTCCCTTCTTGTACTGGTTGATCCTAAGCGAGAATCTTGACGTATATTAGTCAGGCTGGGCACGCCTTGAAGTGAAAGAGCCTGACGCATGCGACCCTGTGGGAGGGAGGCCGAGGGTTGCGTTCTTCACGGTGAGCATCATCTGCAAGTCTGTGACAAGGTCCTGGCACGCAAGCACAAGAGGGGGAGGGAGATCCTGACCGACGACCTACTCAAGGGTATCCATCCCGCCGCTGATCAAACCCTGGACGTCGCTGTGGTCTCTGCGCACGAACTTCGAGACGTCATACACCTGACCCTGGATGGTGACCCAAAGTCATCGTCCGTGGTATGCAACGCGGCACAGTAGCCGGCGGAACTCAATGATGTAGAAGATGATGATGGCGTTGAGGATGAAAATGAGGATGGCGATGGCAAGCTTCCCCTGCCACGCCAGCCTCAAATCTGGCCGCTTCATCCACCCTACGCGCGTCAGCATAAACATCGGTCGTCGCGCCCCTCGCACTTCGTCGGCACGTCCTCCACCGCGTGGCAAGACGATTGGCGAGACTTGATGACAGACGTATATTGGAGCCATTGGTGACAGTGAAAACGTAGTGTATGTCCTCAAAAGACTATGAGGCAAGGTGGCCACGGGCGTACGTGCGTAGACATCGATGAGGTCCAGGAGAGGTGGTGAATACAGACAGACGCCCTCGTTCTTCGGGGTGTGTATGCGCCGTGCTCCGATGCCCCACCCTCGTGCTGGTTCTTCGAGTGTCTGTCCCGCCCTCGCCCTTCCGTTGCGCATGCATTGCGCTCCGCTTCAGCTCTTCGAGTGAGCATTCATAGAAGGCGCAGAAACCAAATAACGCACCTTTTGCGCTGATCTCAAGCTCCAGGTCAAGGCTTCCACGTTCTTGGTACAAGCGTGACGAATTGGTGAAGGGCGTGGAACGGCGACGAGTCCGCCGATGACAGGGAGGATGAGGTACTAGCACTATTGAACGTCGAGCACTGTTGTTGAAGGGCATTGTTAGTCCCATAAAGTACTTTGAGGGCGACACGTACCTTCATATCTTCTACATCGAGGACCAACTCCCGATCACCCTCATATCCCTACTCCTCCCTAACTGAGCCGCTCCCATGGGTATTGTCTCCGTCCGTCCGACCGGCGTGCAAAGGTGAAGCCGGTGGGCTTGATACCGCCGATTCTACCGGGCCTCGCTTCAAAACACGCGCGGGATGGCGTTGGAGGCAGTTTTAAGGTACAAGTCCGCCTTGACTCTGCGCTTCAGATGCTGAGTTATCGCGACATCGGAAGGCGTTTGAAGTTGACGAGCGCATGAGTTATCATCGCCCTTTGCAGCACTAATCCCACGTTGAAGTTGACGAAAGGTCGCTGGTGACGTAGAGGTATCGCCTTTGTGAACAGCCCGTAACATTGATGATCACCTTGGCGCGGGAGCTGCAACGTGAGTGTCGTCTCGTAGTCGGCGGGACGAGCGTCGAGGTTGATGGACGACGCAGAACAGGCCGGGGTGCCTTGAGTTGGACGGGGCAGCGATATTCTGCACAGTAGACATGACGCCTGAGTAGTCCCTGTATCAAGGACATCTCGTCGTCTTCCGACCACTGCTCTCTTCCTCTCATCATAGCATGCTAGCCTGCCAATCGGCCAAGCCGCCACCCCTCGAGCGCAGAGCCCATCTGTTCATAATCCGCGAACAGTCCGCAAGATGCGAACGCGACGACGAGGTTGTGAAGAAGCTGGAATGCCAGCATAAATCCTTGGTGGTCCAGGCAACGTAGCTAGCGTGGAGAAGCATCAACCTGGCCGAGCTGCGGGACGCGCGTGTCGACTGGCTTGAAACGTGAGATGGTATCTGCTGGTCTTAAGGTCGACGCCGGAGTGGGTGTCTAGAAAAATCAGGTAGATGAGAATGGGAGGGTTGAAATGAGAAAACCCGTCCATACCCATGGCTGTGGCAACCCCGTATCACACACTCGCATCATGCTCCCGCTCTGTCGCCTGCCTCCCCTCTCCAGGCTCTCCTAGCTAGACTTGGCCATCTGGATCCAATCCAAAACCCTTCGCAGTCTCCACGTAGCAGCAAGCAAATCCCAGTCTTCTGAGTGCTCAACTTAAGCTGCGTTCATGGATGTTAGGTTGTCGAGCTTCAGGTTCATTGTGGGTGCACGGAGATTCGTTTTATAGCTTCGGAGAAAGAGCGCGATCGAACCATTTCTGCGGATAAGGAGGTTTGAAACTTTGGATCAAGTGGGTGATGCGACGAGGGAGGTTGCATGCCGTGATGAACATTTGGAATGACCAGAGACCGAGAAAATCTGGACAAGCGCTGGTCTTGGCACAGGAGTCAGGACAGGTGAGTCGTGATCAGATGCATTGATGCGTGACGCGTGACGCACCACTGCCACGCGTCGTGTCTTTCCTCTAATCTCATCGCACAACATGGCCGCCTGCATGTCTGGGCGTCCTTAGGTACGTTCCAGCTCCTTTTTTCGTTCTTAATTGCTCACAACTACCTATAGTTATCAGCTTGACAGGCTGACCAGCTGCCGAGCCACTAGCGCTCAACAAGGCATACGCAGACGCCTCAACGACAAGTAGCCGCCAGCGGCCACGTCCACACCGTCCACACCGCCAGCTCAAGTACGATACCACCACCATCCGCTTTCACACACGCTGCACATATGCGTACACGTAGCGGGCTTTGCCACCGCATTGTAACCGTATCGAACATTGCCGCCCCACTGTATCTGGGCGAACTTAGGTGCTTGCCAGCATTTTACGTTTCGGTATTCTTACTCACAGATGATAACACCTTGATAGGTTCGAGCCACACCTGTGCTTCCCTCTGCGCGACCCACTCGAGCGCTACGCCGCCGCCGCCGCACCACCACCACCGCCGTCAGCGTGCACATGCCTGACCGATGTCATAACATCGCCGCCACCGCCCTCGACCCCTCGACTAACGCGTAGGGCAACTCGCGTCGACAATCCAAACGCCGCATAGACGTGTCGTTGCAACGAACGCTGTGTATGGCGCGTCTCAGGTGTCCACCACCTCCAACCCTCCCTCTGCGCCGCTCAACGCGTGCGGACGGCTTTACCAACACATATAGGCCAATCCCACGCATTCTGTACTTCGCCTTGTGCGCCGCTTCACGCGTGCGTACGACGGATTGTCCACGCGTCAATCAGACCTCGTCGCTCTCTGAGCTGAGTGTTCGACACGCGTAACAGTATCACTCCTTCACGCCCACTCCTCGCTCGCTGAACCCACGGGAACGTCGTCCCGTCTCCTCGTCACCACGTTAAAACCGCTGACTTGCCATGCGCGTACGGCTTGACGATGACGGTTCGACGACGGTGCCGCCCTGTCCACCCCCACATCACCGCATAGGCTATCCCGCAACATGGGTTGACGACTCCTCTCTTAGCCTCTACGCAGTCCATGACTCGAGTATATTGTAAGCCTTGACAGTGCCCCGTACATCCTGACTCGTTTACTTTGTTTCCCCTTTCCATTAGCTTGCCTTTTGTTTAAATAGTTATGCGTGAATTAACTACTGCTACTAGTTTGGCAAACATCATCGTGAATAAGGGCTACAATATATTAACCGCAATACCGCAACCTGTTCCGACAGAGAAATCTTGTAGATCGCTCCATCGATCTTTCAACTTCCCTCGCGGATTACCTCCTTTGTTCATCATCAGTCTCCCAGTTGACCGGGTACGTTGGATTTCGATGCAAGTCGATCCGGGTCTTGATTACCCGGACATCTACAAAAGGAAAGTCATCAAATAAAGGACGTCATGGGTGTCCCAGTTTCCTGTACAGTGCTAAACAAGACCGTACATGAAACTTTGACAGCCCCTATCTCGAGTTTGCGCGTGTACCCAACCTTTTCTTCTTTGGCTTTCAAGAAATCGGTGCGCTGTGGTCGCGTTCCCATATCTTGGTATCATCTTCGCGCCAATGTTCCTTATTTATTTCAGCACCGGTACCGCGATCTACTATCGGAGCACATCTATCGAAACCAAGTGCCTTCGCTTCGCTCGAGACTGTACGGGTTGTACTCAGGTATGTCGAGTCCCATTGTTTTGGGTTCGACCTGGAGCCTCAGTCTTATTTACCTAGGTTCCTTGCGCTCTTCGTCGAGTCCCTCGCCCGATTTTGGGACCTTTCCACTAAGAAGGTTAACTTTTGTCAATTAGAATCCTTTCCGAACTACAGAGCTCACCCGACAACTACAGGCATGCGATTCCTCTCCTGGCTGGTCGCGAGTCTCTTTGAGTTTTGTCGCGCATTTCGTGGTCCATCGTCCGCTCGCTGCTTCGTCGTCGTCGTGATTTTTCTGAGCCATGCAGCGAGCCCAGCTGTGGCGTCCAAAGTCTCCCCTCAATACCGGCAGCCTCGATAACAACCCGGCACGTAGTTGGGTATGCACATCGGCACCTCGAATGTTGTAGGATGTGCCCTTGTGCACTGAAAGCTCCAGCCCGCCACCCCACCCAAATGGCAGTACGAGGAAGCAAGTATACTCCGCCGTGTTCTCCAGCGCCAAGTCCAGAGAGTCGAGGTTTCTGCATAGAGTTCCTTCGGAAGTAAGTGGTGCTGTTTTATTTCCTGGCAAACGTCTCGTTGAGCTTTTTACAAGGTAAACTATACATCCGCATTTGCAATCCCTCGACGACGAATACCACCCTCCGTTCTCCGTCCATTCCTGCAGCAACGACACCGACAAACCTACGGACAGCTCAATGGACGCGCTCATTGGTCCCCACCACGCTGTCATCACCCCTCTAGAGCGGAGAGAGACGAGATTCACCCACCGAGTTTCGGGTTGGCACATCCAGCCATAGCGCAAGCCACTACTCCTACGAAGTCCCTCACCACGCCGATTCGACCTACACTCTCTCAGGCTCAGCAACATGCGCAGCAGCGAACATCTTCGACGCGTTGCCGCGGGAGTTGGGCGTTTTGGGATCAGGCTCGCGTTCATTACGGAGACAATCTCGCTCACCCTTGTGCCTGTCATCGAGGATGAGCCGTTTGCCTCTGTAGGTCGTGCTGCGCACAATTTTGCCATACCTGGCGGCATACTGATATTGAAAGCGGATATAGGCTCAGGTGAGTAACTCATTTCCTTATCGTTCGGTTCAACGTCTAATCCCGTCTTGTTTTCTTTGCTTCTCTCCTCTCTCATAGGCAGTATGCGCTTCCCCAGTTGACGCACATCCCACAGAGCACAGTCATACACTTCTCCCTGCCGCTCAGCACAGGTGCCAATGCTAAAGGGCTTCCGTCGCGCGTCAGGCTACACGCACATCCCTGCTCGTCTGCTCGTCCACGCAGGACACCGCAACTGGAGGAAAAATGGGTCGAAGAGGCGAGTTGAGAGGAACAGATTTACTTGCGCGCCCGATGGACCGGCTGTGCTTATTGTTCTCGAATGCCGTGGGTTGCATAGGGATCAGGAGCGATCACCGCGCGATGAAGCCGATCTTCGAGTGGTGCTGCTGCCCCCGCGCGCGCTTCTAATTCCTCCATCCTCGACAAGTCTACCTCGCTCCAAGCGCGTGTCAGGATGAGGGCCCTCGTAACAAGGAAAGCATGCCCTGCACACATTCGCACCCCCGCGTCATTCTCTGACTTAGGGCAGCGCTGCCCTACGCTTTAAGCTCAGGAATAGACGACGCCTATGTCGTTACCCCTTCTTCCCCCATTGAACTCCGTCCCCGACCTGTTTTTCATCTCGCTCGCCATCCAAATGAAAGGTGGAGCTCCCGTCACCGAAACGCGTCTGGGACTCAGTTGATTCTCTACACATACGCGAGAGGCCGTCTTGCTGGACGAGAGGAATGTCAAGAAAATGTGGTCGCGCACCGATCAATCTGCCTGCTTTAACTCCTACGCGTGTTGCGTGGCTAGCCGCTAGCGAAAGCCACGGTCCTTGTTACGACGATAATGAAAGCCTGGGTTCGTTGCGCGATGTGGGTGGTGCGGGCGGAGGGAGCGTGGTTATCGCTTGGGAGATCATCCAGCGCGAGCTTGGCTGATGTTACCCGCGCAGGACCTCAAGTCGGCATTCTCTATGTCAAAGCTGTGCCAGCTCGTCTCCTTCACCCCTCTGCGATTTACCGTCGGTCATTCACTTTCACCTCTACCCTCTCAACCTTTTCTTCCCTGTGTAGTCATCACATGTCACGTATCTCTTCCACAGTTCCACTCTCATATTAACGCTATCTTTCCTTGTGGACTCTACAATTACTTTTATCGGGCTGGTTTCGAATTATCTGTCGACGTGGTTCTCTCTAGGTGTATGCTTGGGAGGTGTGCGGCGCACGCAGCACTTTGACGACATCCACACCACGTCTT
The DNA here is from genome assembly GCF_014466165.1 of Pleurotus ostreatus. Classification (NCBI taxonomy): domain Eukaryota; kingdom Fungi; phylum Basidiomycota; class Agaricomycetes; order Agaricales; family Pleurotaceae; genus Pleurotus; species Pleurotus ostreatus. The sequence goes on from NW_023503168.1 coordinate 13,585, forward strand.
CCCAATGTCTCTGCATCCTCTCATCGATCTTTTGGTTCGGCTTCCTTTACTCTCATGAAATGAGAGAGTACACTGGGTCTACATCGGAGGTGGAGCAGCTCTTGTTTGACTCAATGAGGATAAGACCTTGCTGCGATGGCGTCGGGAATACTATCAAGTCGGTATGTCCTGCGTTTCGGTATCATTTGGTTGTGGCTGGCTGAAAGCTTTCGTTTTTGTAGGTCGTTGCTTCGATCGAGGGAGCTCCTGAGATTCGCGGTGAGTACCCTTCCAGTGTATGTATGCTCGCTCTATGTGCTAAGTTGTCGATCTTGACTTTCTCCACGCTTAAGAGTCATACAAACTCCCATGACAGAGGCATCGAGTTGTTTGATGGTGCGCCGCCCCTCGCAACGCGTCCCACGTCTTTCAGGAGGAGTCAATGCGCCGCCCGCGCAGGGTACGCTGCCTTGCCGCACTCGGAGGTGCACACCTCCCAGAGTCCCGTACCTCACCCCCAGGCGGAATGACTGGCGTCCCGTTGACCTTCATATTGTATCATCCCCAGATATTCAATCGCTCGCATTCTTCTCTGAATATACTTGCGATTCCAACCATCTGTTGCCGCGTTCCACGATTTTTAACCTGTATCTACTCTACTGCGCTGACACCTTTACTTTGTTCCACTAATTAAGTACTGCTATCACTCCTAAGTAGCTCGTCGACTTGTGGTCAAACTTTGCTCCGTTGGCGTTGAGGCCTGAGGCCGTATGCCGACTGTGCACTCCGATTCCGATCAATCCCAAAGCCCATACTCCGCCGACGACGGGACTGAAGTATGGTTGCGCTGGAGTTAGTGCTAGACGAACCCCAAGTATCCTAGGCGAAGCGCACTCCACAATCTCCAGAGCCTCGTGTTTATAGTAGACAAGATGCCCCGGACCTCACATGGAACGTGCCGGAAACACAATTGTCAAATTCGCAATCCTAACCACCTCCACTAGCACAGCTGCAACCAAATACACTACCAGACCCGACGTCTTCGCCGAAGGCGGGACTTCAACGAAAGCTCCCCGCAACGCCGAACTCTTTCACGAAAATCACACGTATACCGCTTAAACCACCACAGTTGGCACGGGAGCTCTCCAGCGACGGATCTGACGATGGGGCACGCCGCCGCCGCCGCCCGCGGAAGGAGTTCAAGTGTCTCCCTGTCATGACACCTTTTTTCTTCTACCCACGTCTACGCCGCGAGGACTCGATAGAATCTCATCAGTCCGATACATCCCCCCAGCCCCCCAGCCCGCTTTGATCTGGTCGAGGCTTCGCCTCGCTCTCAGGTCAGATTAACCCAATACCCTTTTTTCTTACTCTGACGCCACTGCTCCTCCCAGAGCTTTCCTCCTAGTCGCCCGCCCTTCCTCAATGCGGCCCTCACCCAGCTGAGTGCCGAATCCTATGAGGCTAACTTGGAAGAGGTTTGGGCCCCGAAGGAGGTTCGATCCTAACGCCTCTTGACACGCTAAGAGCCATGTCTTCCCTTCTCGACTTTCTGTCTAGGCCTGATCTCCGAAGCACGACGCCTCGCGTCAATCACTGTTCATTCACTCCCAACCCGTTTCCTCTCTACAACCACCTATCGACGCGTTACCGCTGCCTCTCGCGATTCCAACCAGCGCTCTCTGGCCGTAAATTATCCCCATCACTGCTTATAATCCATGTCTCATTACAATGGACCCGCATCTCGTAAGCCCTCGGGCTAGGAGGTTGGCATTGGCATGCCTGTCAGTGAAGATCCAAAAGGTCTTGCGGCGCTCAAGCGAGTGGTGTAATCGGGATGTGCGGTATCTGGCGTGGCCCAGAAGGTGGCCTACGCCCTTCACCTCGAATCAGAGTCAACAACAACGACGCGGCACTCGCAAAGTGCGAGTCCCAGGCCGAGTCTTATTGTCATGCTGGGTCGACGATCTCGCGCACGAGGAATTGGACCCAATGCTCGTTTGGGCTCGTGACAGTGTGAACGATTTAAGGTGGGGCTATTGGGCAATGGTGGCGACCCGTCATTCGTGGGGTGTTTATCGACAAGCTGGGATGCAAACCTCTTAAGCATCGCTCGATCGTTTGCATCCACGAGTGCACAAAAGCACAGCCAAGCTATGACGACATGGGTGGCTGGAAGATGATCAGAGGGGCAGGGACGCAGTCTGGTGCTCTGCGCAGATGGCTTTGGAGCTAGCATGGAGTGACCAAACTCAAAGCTCATTGACGGAAAGCAGGAACGCAGCACCGTTATTTGGCACACTGCGTGGCCGAGTGGATGGTGCGAGGAAGCAACTTGTTTGTGTTGGCGAGGACAGAACAGAATTGAGGGCGGTTGGTTGGTAAAGATGCGAGCTGTGCCTGGACCACTATACAGGTAAGCAACTTGCATTTGCAGATTTTCGGATGCTTCTTACACATTACTTCTCAGCTGAGCGACGAGGTCAGAGTGGATGATGGTGGCAGTGTGGTGAGATGAGTCACCCTGTATTACTATCGGTAAGGTAGACTCACGGTGTCAGTGACGATAGTCATCGCCTACCGATAGCTATCCAGTTGCACAAGGCGGGTGTTAGTTAGAGGAGGCTGTGGTGTGGAGGTCATCTTGGAGGCGGGCTGAGCTCAACGGCGCAAGGACGTGAGGTGGAGGGCGAGTTTTCGAGCGAGAGCAGAGCCTTTGTCGTATACTGTGTAGGCAGAGGGAGTGTAGACGACGGCAGCTCGCAGCGATGAGCGGTCGACATCTGTTAGGAAAGCTGAGGGAATCGTTGCTGGTGAGAAAAGGGCTATAGCAGCCCAAGATAAGTTTGCTGTGGGCGTCCAGGGCGAGTGTAGAACATACGGAAGCTGCAACGGTTCAAACGGCTAAGCATGCCGGCACCGAAGAATGCGGGAGTGACTGTATCGATGTTGAGTTAGTAGGTAAATTCAGTTAGTCGGATGGTGGAAATAGTAGATCATGAAACCAAACTCTGAGCAGTACAGTTCTTCAGTCCGAGGATGAATTGGGCTCTGTTGATGCAAGTTTGGTCAAAGTTTGGCAACACTGATGACTGGAGGTTCAGATTCGCCCTGCACCATGCTGTCGAGACGGTATATCCATGACGACAAACCTTCAGAAGATGCCAAGAAACTTGTTGGCCGTGTTGATCCAAACAGTCAACGGTGTCTCATCGAGAACCGCCAAGATCTCGCTGTCGAGCATTGTTACCTCCTTCCAACATATCTGTTGCGGAATGAACGAATCGTAGAAGTCATCCCTTCTTTGACTAAATTGACTTATTGGACTGGCCTCATGTCCCGATGTTGTAGATGTCGTCTCTGGAGTGGTTCTGGGGGATGAAGCACGGCTCCCTGAACCTTGATACCAGGTACAACGTCTTTCCAAGTAAGTTTCTCCTCCTCATGAGCTTCCATACGTTTCACCTGAGACTGATTGGTCTCATAGTCAGTTCTTCGCTCCTCCGTCTATATGAAGAGAATAAGTGGGGGTTACTCCCATCAGATGACATTGTTCATCACTATGCCCGAGGACTTAGTCTTGGTTTTGCAAGCCGGCCTAAGGGAGACACTGTACAAGTGCGTACTTGAGCTTATCCGACTCTTATCCGTGCTGATCTCTTCTCCAGAATGGCGTCTTCACATATAGATTCCTTCCACTTTCCAAGGCCATTGAGTCTATGGGCATTCTACACCAGCATGATCATCCGACCCCTCATCCTCCTACACCAAGTAGCTTTATCACATCCGTCCATCCATTCTCAGAGCTTCAGAACCTCGAGTCGCACCTTCATCCCAAGTTCGCAATCGCTGCCCTTGGTTATAAACTGGGTTTGGTCGATCAGAATCGACGCAAAGAGCTCCTCCTTCATTGGCCCATCCTTTGGACATTGATGTCCGTTCATCGTGCTTGGATGGTATCCGTTCCGGTGGTTGCCTGCGATCACGAATCCTTCGCGTCTCTTTCAGAGTCTAGAAGCACGTCAGACTCAGGCTATGGCGGCGGAATCAGCGAAGGTACTATCCCGATACGCCCACGTCCAAGGGTATCTGCAAAACGGGAAAGGTCTGCCAGCCTTGATGAGCTGTCCATGTCTTCACAGAAGCGCGCTCGACTTTCTGCTCATGCTTTGTTATGTCACGACCGACGCAGTGACAGAAGTGGATGGACCCGGAAGAGAATATCTGATTGGGCTGCATCGTCCGCGTGTACTTTCGATTTGTAGTTAGTGTGGCTGGATGCTTATGTCATGTTTTTGCTTTTTCCTTGAGGCTTGAGAAGATCAGTGCATGTGTGACACGTTTGGCATCGAGGATAGATTTGACCCACCCATCCTCGTATCAACCATTCATGAGCCAGCAAAAGACCCCAGAATCCCGCCTTGGGTGCCCTCACGGGGCACTAAAATCAGAGTTGACTCTGTTGATCCCAATCAAGGCCGCTGCCTCATCGAAAACTGCCTAAAGTTTCGGGAGGTTGAATACTGCCATGTTATACCACGAAGCTTTACAAAGTTCACCGACAATGTATGTCTCCAGATTAGTCATCGCGACTAGCAAACTCACTCAATCATCGTAGATGACAAATCTTGAGTGGTACTGGGGGCTGAGACATTCAACCCTGGACCTGGATACGAGGCGTAATATTTTGCTCGGTAACCCAGGCTCTTTCACCTTGATATCTCAGGATTAATGACATCATGCGATTATTTAGCTGGATCTTCTCTGCACGGCCTTCATGACAATCACCGTTGGGGGTTGCTGCCACCCGACGATATAATCAACAAGTATGCGAACAACATTGACGAAGAGGAGCACTATCAAAGGGGGTCTGTTGAAGTCCCCGTAAGTACATCCAAGTATTTTTGCTTTATTGCCTCTGATTCAATAGCGTATTATAGGACGGGGTCTTCTCATACCGACTCATCCCGCTTCATCCAGGCATGGAAACCATTGGCATTCACCGCCAGCTGGGACACGAGCCCGACAACCTTACTTTCACAACACATGTATTTCCGTTCGACCAGCTGCCACCCCTTCAATGCCATATCCACCCAAAATTTGCAATCTACGAGTTTGGCTCAAAACTCGTCGGGCTCGCCGCTGAGATGCGGGCTGAGCTTTTCGAACGTTGGCCAATTCTTGACAAAATTGCCCTTATCTACAGGGCGTGGGACGCGCCCCCGACAGAGGATATTTCAAAATGGCTGATGGACATCCCGGACTCAAAAGGTGACTCCAGTGACGATGATGAATATCCCCCACAAGGTATGAAGCGACGCAGAGGCTCAAGCATTCACATACCTCAGTGTAAACTGTCTGGTACTCCCAGACGGATAGAAACTACACCCCCCCGTACTCCCAGGGCAAGCTGGACCCGGCCGGGATATATCTGTCCCTGGTGCACCCAGGTGAGCTGGAGTATATCTGTTCTGAGACTCCCAGTTCCAGTAAACTTTATCCTGCGGAAAATTCCAGGGTGGGATAAACTGACTACAGGAGCTGAATATCCATCCACTGGTACTCCCAGGGTGGATAGACTTGAGTTTGTAAGGAGACAGCAAGTGAATCTGAAATATCCATCCTGTGGCACTCCCACTGTGGATAAATTAGAATACCCATCCACTGGTACTCCCAGGGTGGATAGACTTGAGTTGGTAAGGGGACAGCAGGTGAATCTGAAATATCCATGCGCTGAGACTCTCGGTGGGGATAAACATGGAATATCCATGCGCTGAGACTCTCGGTGGGGATAAACATGGAATATCCATGCACTGAGACTCTCGGTGGGGATAAACATGGAATATCCATGCACTGAGACTCTCGGTGGGGATAAACATGGAATATCCATGTGCTGAGACTCTCGGCGCAGATAAAATACACACATTCCCGCAAATTGAGACACCATGAAAATGAGCATATTTGAGCACAAGACATTTACATTACATCGCCATGTGTTATTACCGGGCTCTGGTAGTACGTCCACCTCTAGGAGATATATCAGCTACCTTGACTTGATTCCCCATGAATATCACTCACAAAGCTGGTGCTTTCAAGAGCTCAATAAAAAGCAGGCGGAGCTCCTTGCAGACGGTGACACATTGTTGGGCCTCTGCTCCTTGAGGCTTTTGACGCCTCACCACACCCTTTCCCCACACATTGACCGCCCATAACATCACCAACAGTCCCCTACCACCACGCTGGAGATGTGGTTGCTCCAAGAGTCCATCCAGCCCCTTTTCTTCACGAACCTCTTTATCTGCATCCTTCTGCTTCTTCCACCATTTCCACATATCTTCACCAAACTTGGCATCACCTATCAAGCCATCCACATCAAACAAACCTTCTTCTTGCCAAGCATCAACCCAGACATCCACCGCAGTTGGTAATCCTTCAACATGATGAGGCACCCCATCCCCGTCAACAGCCTTCCCTAATAATGCCTTCTCCAGTGCCCAATAATTATCAACCACTGCCCTCCAATCTGCCCCGAAGCTTTGAAAGATGTGAGCATCCTCACGGAGTAAACCACATGAACTAGCCAGAGTTAACAGATCTTTAGGAATCCTTGATGCTTTCCCGATCCAATCCCTTTTCAGCTCGGCTTTGGCTTTAGGGCCAGCGTCTTTGGCTTTAGGGCCGGCGTCTTTGGCTTTAGGGCCGGCGTTCTTGGCCTGCCCGCGCTTTATCTGGTCTTCCTCCCTAAGTACGGACCAATTAAATTCAAATTCAAGTTGAACTAAGAAATTAATGGCTTACCATTTCCGCAGGCTGTTCCTAATTCCGCTGCAAACTTCGCCCAGTTCCTCCCACTCCTTGATTGCGAAAGAAGAATCTTGCATGTATCCAGGAAGACTTTGGGCCTCATCACTACCAGGCTCCAGAAAACAAACTTTGGCCATGTCACGCAGCATGAGACCAACAATGAGAACGGTGGTTTCGACTCGCCCATATGGCCCAACTACATCACCAAGGCCAACATGGGGAAGTGGGTCCTGTAGGAGGTATGCCTTCGCTGCTGCGAAACTTTCACGTTCTTTGTTGGACTTGGACTGCGTGTAAAACTCCATTGGTAGATGTGGTGTTTTCAAAGACCAGCTGCCCCATGTTGGCGGGCGTTGGTTAGACCGCATGGACACTTGCCCTTGCTATAATACAATCAGCCAACCGTCCAACTGATTCATCTAGGAACTACTAACCTTGCACTGGCTCAGCCAACTGATCATGGCTTGATAATCACCGTTTGTCGAGAGAGATCTCAGAAAGATGATGCGGTCCTCGTCGGAGACCTGGCTTGGCGCTAGCATGCCCACTGGAACATCCTTTCCTCCGCCATTCTTGTCAACGTCCATTGCGCTTCCTTTACCATCCACATCACCATCCACATCCATCATTGTGTCAGATGGAGTCTTGATACGCTTGCTTGTTCTGACTTCCACCACTGAACTCCTTCGCCTTTTCCCTTCACCTTTCTCCACCTTGCTTTCCTTGGACAGAGTATCCCAACCTTCTCGGAGACGTAGACCCATGGTTCCTTTATCCTGGCGGCGCAGAAAGTGCATATAATATTGGCGAACATCGGCAATAGGCATCTTTGTTGGTTCCCCAAAGTGTACCCCAGATATCAAAGACTTTGGGTAAATATATGCCTCGTTATCCTGTGAGAGACGAAGCCACGGTAATCTCTTCACTTTGCCGTCAGAGTCCATATCTCCACTGTTTGTCAGTATTTGGAATTTATCCCAATGACAAGTGCCTACCTGCCACCAAATTCCCATATTCACGGAACACCCTGACAATTGCTTCGCTCCTGGCGCCTGCTGGAAGATTTGGGAGCATGGGAATACCATCTTCTGATTCTTCCACAATAGCCCAGGAATCCCGCTCTGGGTCTGTATCCTTAGACTTCACTGCATCTACCGCAATCCTTAGTATTCAACTCGGTGCCAGAACAGACACCCACCTCCATACAGACCGGCAGGCACCGACTCCAACCACTCCTCTTGGAATGCCCGGAAGACATTTGGCTTGATGAACTTGCTTGGACGTTTTCCATCCTTAGTTTCATGCCTATATACATTATATAAGTGAATGTTATCAATCTCATGTACACAGACAACATACCAACGAATGATTGGGGAGTCATCATCTCCTGGCGCCATGCTGAACATAATCACCGATGCTCCGTAGTATTTAGCAAAGTATTCTACTACACTGTTCATGCTCTCCTGCATGTTTCGCTTTGCCAGGCTAAGTATAACAACGGTCAGAAAATCTGACGATAGCGCTAAAACACTCTTACGATGGTTTCATGTTCTTTGGTGGGCCTTGCCTATTCCACTCACGCGCTTTCTTGCTAAAATCATCTTTTTCCTCTTCGGTGAACCCCCCCCAATACTCATTGATGGCCAAGTTGAAACGCTGGCCAAATCCCTTATCTTCGTGATGCGCTAAAATCTTCTTGAAGGCCTCCTCATCACATGCCTTCGCCATTAGCGGCCCAGTCATACGTTTGTGCCATGGAACATCAACATTGCGGGCAGGTTCATCATCCTCGTCATCCTGCTCTTCATCATTCTCCTCTACCGCCTTATTCTTTCCTTTGCCCCCCTTCCCTGCTTTACTCCGGTCATTTGCAGCCCCCATATCCTCCCCATCCAAATCCTTGCAATATCTCTTCTGGTTATTTTTGAACCACCACGCAACTTGCTAGTTGTTGATGAGTCCTCTTCTCTTTCCTGCAATATTGTGAAGTCAAAACTCACCCCCGCTAGACTGGCAGCATCTTTCAAAGGGTTCAACTTGCTGGTGTTTGCCGCCTGCTTTGCATACAACTCTTTGCAGGTGCGTTTGATCACTTCCTCCCTTCCTTCGTTTTTCTTCTTATGCCATTCGACAATTGCTGGCTTCAGAATATCGTCCACATACGGGGTGGACCAGGCCATTGTTGAATTTTCGGATGTGGATGCGGTGGTCTGTAAGGTAGGGCAATATGTTTCCACGGTAAACAATTCATTGTCACACGGAGCTCATAATCTTATGTACTGTGCAAAATTTCTATATAAGGTGGGGTGCATATATAAATACATAAATACATGGCGACTATGTAAGAAACTACAGACATGACCATTGAGTATGGGACAAGGGGGCGGGACACAGGCCACGGGGAAGGCACTGGGATATGAAGTCGGTGGGTGGTGCTTTGTGTACGACCTGTCTTTCTGGCATTGACACGTAATCCAGCACCCCTACTTGAGTTTTGGGTAGCGGAGGAGGATGGAACATGGGATGGGGCGTGAAGCAAGCACAGATGGCAGGACAAGCGGCGGGATGTGGTGTGGGTGGGTGGTACATCGTGTACCGTTTGCTAGGCGCCGACGTGAGATCCCGCGCCCCAAGCCGAGTTTGGGGCAGCGGAGGAGGGCGGAACGCGGGGTGGGGCACGAACCGAGCGCAGACGGCATGGGCATGGAGTGGGCGGGTGGTACACCGTGTACCACTCATTTTATTGTCGTCGACGTGAGATCCTGCGCCCCAAGCCGAGTTTGGGGGCACGGAGGAGGACGGAACGCGGGGTGGGGGCGAATCGAGCGCAGATGGTGTGGTGAGCGGCGGGATGTGGTGTGGGTGGGTGGTACATCGAGTACCATCTGTTTGCCAGGCGTCGACATGAGATCCTGCGCCCCAAGCCGAGTTTGGGGGCGCGGAGGAGGACGGAACGCGGGGTGGGGCGCGAACCGAGTGCAGACGGCGCAGACGGCATGGGCATGGAGTGGGCGGGTGGTACACCGTGTACCACCCATTTTATCGTTGTTGACGAGGAATCCTGCGCCCCAAGCCGAGTTTGGGGGCGCGGAGGAGGACGGAACACGGGATGGGGGCGAAACGAGCGCCGACGGTGTGGGCGTGGAGTGGGTGGGTGGTACACCGTGTGCCACCCGTCTCGCTGTCGTCGACGAGGAATCCCGCGGCCCAAGCCGAGTTTGGGGGTGCAGAGGAGGACGGAACGTGGGGTGGGGGCGAATCGAGCGCCGACGGTGTGGGCGTGGAGTGGGTGGGTGGTACACCGTGTGCCACCCGTCTCGCTGTCGTCGACAAGGAATCCCGCGGCCCAAGCCGAGTTTGGGGGTGCGGAGGAGGACGGAACGCGGGGTGGGGGTGAATCGAGCGCAGACGGCGTGGGCGTGGAGTGGGTGGGTGGTACATCGAGTACCACTCATTTCATCGTCGTCAACGTGAGATCCCGCGCCCCAAGCCGAGTTTGGGGCAGCGGAGGAGGACGGAACACAGGGTGGGGCGCGAACCGAGTGAAGACGGCACAGGCGGCGTGGGCATGGAGTGGGTGGGTGGTACATCTTACGCCACTTTATTAGGTTAAACCTAATTTGCAAGTATGGAATTCTTCAAATCTTGTTGCATATATCCCATGTATACATACTAATAATGTACTCTACAAAGTCTGACGGTGTTCGGCGGTCCCGTTTGTGAGCAATGAGGCATACAAATTGTGTCTGACCGTCATGACTGTCATGGGCGCTTGATTGACGGTCAGTGACAGTTATGACCCACGCCATGCTAGGGACATCTGAAGGACATCGCAGGCTGTGTCTACCACGCTGCACACTGGTAAGTACTCCTCCAGTGACTGTTGTGACTCTCCATGACCGGCAAGTTGACCATCAAGTTGACCGTCATGACCGTCAGCCTGACCGTCAAGTTGACCGTCATGACCGTCATGACCATCAGCCTGACCGTCAAGTAAGCGCCGATGACCGTCAGCCTGACCGTCAAGTAAGCGCCAATGACCGTCATGACCGTCAGCCTGACCGTCAAGTAAGCGCCGATGACCGTCAGAGGTTCTCACGCATTCTCCATTGTCTGAGGTTCCTCTCCATTAAAATGAATGTATTCAGCAACATGTTCTGTGCATATTTCCCAGAACCGACCCCTGAGATCACTTGCTCAGTTGCACTGGAATTCCCGAGCAAATAAGCGCCCGTTGACCGTCAATCTGGGCGCCTAATGACTCCGGAAAACCGGAGCCTATCCACTGCGTCCTGGCACAGGCAAGAAACAGCCAAATCTGCTCAGAGGCATGAATATAAAGAACAAAGTACAAAATATAAAGCTATAATTGTCAAAGCAAGACATGTTCTTCTAATACAGCCGTCACCGTACTATACAAGACATCGCTCTTATCGTTCACAGTGTTTGTGAATAAGCAGGCACCCATCCATGGCTCTATCTCGCTCACCCAGAAGGAGTATTGGCCATTTTCAGTCCTGAAGACACCAATATCCAGCCTAGCAAAAAGCCGAAGGTCGGACCAAAGGTTCCTTTCCCCCGCACCAATCTTCTTCCAATCTTCTTCCTGCCCCTTGATAAACTTGTAGAGGATATTGGTGGCGAAGCTACGAAGTCGCTCAAAGCCATGGGAACCCAACCAGAATGGGACATTGCTATCCAACATGTCGAACACCTCCTGATTGGATATCATGGACGCCGTTCGTTGATTGTCCGCATCACCAGCACTGAGAAAATAATGCGTGAACAAAAGATAGCAACTCAGAGGTGTCTCACTCACCGTAGCTTCTCCAATGGGATGATGCTTACAGGCTCCATGGACACCATTTGGGACCCACCCGCACGCGTGCCGACCGTGTAGATCAACTCGCCTCCAGCAAAAAAGCACCTCACCTCACCCTTCTGCTGCATCTCCTGGATGAGCGGTTGAATGAAATAGTGAGGTCTTGGAATGGTCGAGTTCGCTGTTTGCCACATCTTTTTCGTCTTCTTCATGTCGTCCTTCACCTTTTTCAAGACTTGCCTTGCCGTGTTGTTATCATCCACCTTCCAGACATGGCTTGAGCTTGCCCCCATAGTTCGCTTGATCACAATGGAATTGAGATCGACGTTCATCTGGTGCAGTTCCTCCATGTCATTGAAGCCCAATACTGCTGGGAATTTTCCAAGGGCGTCCATGAGGCCAACAGAGCAGTGGGCGACAGACAAAAGAATATTCCTTTTGTCTGATAACCACCATAGCTGGAATGGGTCGGGAAAAAAGACGACGGATTGGCTCAAATGTCTCAACCCATTCAAGTAAGGAGCCAAGTCCTTTGCTGGCATGGCGTTCGGGCTGTAGGTGGGATCTCTGAATGAACGTGAGCCACGGAACCACCGCAGGAAAGAGATCGACTCACAGAGGATCGAGAATGAAGTCCATTCCCCCGCAAATCAGGTCGAAGGACTGGAGTTGAATCCAACCCGGAGTCTTGGATCCTTTGAGCACGAGACGCATCCACTGTCCCATGTCCATGAACGTAATGTCCCAGGCATCCTTTCTAACCCACATCTCGATGGCCAAGGCTGACTGGAGCAGACTTGTCAGGTCTGGGTGAGAGGACGAGCGGAAGGAGGCTTACAAATTCATCCACCACATAGGGCACATTCGCCAAAGCATTTCCAAGCTCCTTCGCACGCAGCTTGTCCACTGAAAAATGATCTGGCCACGCCTTCAAAAGGATTTCTGCCAGTTCCTCGTCCACATGCTCTAGCCTTTTGAAGCCTAAGAGATCCCCTTCGTATTCAAAAAATCGAGAGACTGGGTTTCGAAAGTTTGGCAACCAAAGGACCTTTCTCCTGAAGCCCCTGATTTTATGCCCGTCCTTTGCCTTGGGAAAGGGAACGACCTGTTGGACCTTGGGCAGGCTGGATGCCGGTCTGACAGCCCAAGCGGTCGTTTCATGCTCTAGCACAAGCGAAGGTTGAGCGTGGCCGTGTCAGGGGGTTGGCGTGGCTGAGGGTTCCCGAGCAAGGCCAAAGTCGCGTGGATTGCGGGGCGTCAACCAACGTGTTTCATGGATGGGCGTCTCTGCGTTAGAGGGTCGTGGCAGCTGGGATGGCCTAGGGGTAAAGAGGTGTAGGGGATCTTGGGGAGGTAGTGAGATGCGCGGTGGGGAAATCGGTAGGTGAGAGGGGCCTGCTGCGGGTGGCTGCTGTGGGGAGGAAGAACGGCTGGTGTTGAGATTCAGCCGAGCCGCCACCTTCTGCTCGTAGATATCGGGCGGGCATTCTGCCTTGAAATTGTCCAGATGAGCCTTTTGATTGCTCAGTTTCCCCTCCGTAATGAAAAGGTAGAAGCCATAGGCGTTCTCTTCCCACTGTTGCCGCGTGGGTGCAACAGTTTCGTCAGGAAGTTTGACAGGCTTGGGGCATGGCTCATTTCCCTTGACGCAAGGATTATCCTTCTTGCATAGAAGGTGGTGCATCGGACATTCAGCTGTGCATTTTGGGTGGACCCGGTTGTTCGGGAGGTGCTTTCGAAAACGGCTGCCTCCTTCTTTTATGAACAGGAGACAGGTCTTGGAGGCAGAGTCTTGTCCCACGGCGCGAGCAGTTTTTAACATATGGTTGCTATCGTGGACGCAGGTGTGGGGGCAGGCTAAGATCTTCATGGTGTAGGTGGAGGAGGATCGCATTTTTTTGTACCATTACCTGTGATGGTCGTGACCGTCAGATAGGGGTCATTTTTGTCGCACTTAGCTTATCAGATTGAATCTCATCAACCGTCATGTCGTTCAATCGCAAACGCTCAGACTCTTCTAGCTCTGAATCTGAGACAGGGAATCTGCTCGCAGATCCCAACTTCTTGGATGTGGAGGATGACGATGCAATGGTAATTCCATCTCTTCTTAGAGCGCAGCCTGAGCTAACCCTGTCCAGAAAAAGCGGAAAGCAAAGTTGGACCCGCTCAGATCCCGCTGCGCCGTACCCCCCATTGAAGGCAATCTCACATCTCCTTTTTCTCAGCACGCAAAGAAGAAACTCAGCGAAGAAATCCTTCGCCAGAGGTTGCATGAGCAAATGGGGAAGAAACTTGCCAGCTTCAACAAGTACGCTCCTACGTTCAGAACAAAGTTTCGGTTGGACGAACTGCAGCCATCAACGCCAGGCAACATGGCAGAATATGCGCGGAAACACCTTGGAGATGACGTTCTACCTCAGGTCATATCGGGGAAGTGGGTTGACGCCGACGACGAGCCTCTCCTGTTCTATCTTGGACAGCGAGATAAGAATGACAACACGGAGAAGCCGGTAAGTCTTTTCACTTGTCTTTGGCCAGATATCATATTCACATGTTGTTTACAGATGGCTGAAGATCTGGACGCTCAATATGTTCCTGAGAGAACCAGCCTCGATCACCCAGGGGCCAGTTACGTCCACGATGGTCTGCCAGTAAGTCTGTAAGTTGTATATAAGAGTCCCTTTCTGATGTCTCTGACAGCCAGCCGCACTTGAGCGGCTCTGGCAGGCCACCCAAGATCTTTGCTCCCAATTGCCGCCCAAAATCCCGCCCGAGCTGACTCGGCATGGGCTGCAGCGCCGGGACGGAGGAGATGACCGTGTTATGGAATACAGGATGGAGGATGGAAGTATCCGAGAGGAACGGCGAGGAGTACACCATCTCGTCCAAGGGTGGGTAATGCAAGGACACCACGATGTACGTCCCGCACTTTCAAGGCTTTCTCATCCTCACCAATTTCATGCGGCAGAAACTCTACCTATCGGCGGACATCCACGAGTCTTCTTCAGGCGTGGCAGCGACCAGAGCATATTACGCAGCCACGAAGGAGATAGCAGGACTCCTCGGCCTCGTTGTCAAGACGCTCCTTCCGGAGCAGTACGAAAAGTACCAGGAGGCTTTTGAAGCGGGAGTTTGGTTCGCAGATGAAGATCCTGGGCCCTTCCTGGGCCGTGCTGTAGTATGGAAGCTTCAACTTAGGATGCATAAGGATAAAGCAGACGCAGGCTTTTCTATCAGCGTCCCATTTGGTGCCTATACAGGTGGTTATATGATCATCCCTCAACTCCATGCCAAGCTCAGGTAAATCACTCTTTGAATATTCTTTCTCAACTCAACATCTTTCTGTCGTCCAAGCTATATCATCAAGTTTCAAGATGGGAACCTACAGATGGCATGCAGAAGGGCGGCCTCACTCCGGGCAGATCTGCCCACATATTTTTCTTTCCCAAGCCCACTTTTCAACTCCTTCAGGATAAACCCAAGTTTTGGGGGCGTAACACGGCTTATGGGAATGTGGGCGACGTATCAAAAGTTGTAGGGTAGCTACTATTTTGTTTTCGCACAACAATGTATTCGCTAGTCTTGAAATGAAGCGTAAGGATTCTACAGCGCTCACAAATTGAAAGCTAGTGATCCAGATACTATATACTTCTAAATTTGAGAACACTTCGCACTTGAGAACTTACTTCTAAGTAGGACCTGTACTATCACTGCGCTAGATGTGCAAATATTTGGCACTCTTTCACAGAAACGAAATTCTACGACCACAAGTTCGCGCTGGATCCCTTTGGGCATGAGTGGTCAAGTAGTATACATTGTAATCTACCTTAAGAAATAATCCAGAGGTGCTCTATCCAGAATTCAAGAGGTTATAGACATGCTGGAGTGCGCAGTGCAAATGGATCCTCTAATGCAAAATGCCAAGACGCAGTTCTGTCTCGATCTGTCAGCAATATTTGCACTCCGCCATCATGCTGCTATGCTTTCCCTGAGCCGCGTCCAAGTCGCGTCAGACGCGTCGTGGGAGACCTCAAGAGCGGTGGAATGACAAGGAGAAGAATTGAATACTAAACTCTAATACGACTAAAGCTATGAAGGATTATGCGGGTGATAGTGGTATAGTATGAATTAGTAAAATAAGCAGTATTCAGACTTAACGCAGAAGTTGAGGGCTGAGGACGCGTCGATGGAGTTTGAACTTTATCGCTGTTGTCCATGCCAACCATGCCCGCCGCCCAATTCCTTTTTGTAGCTCGCATTCCAGGTAGCCAATCTTGTAGAAACTTGATGTAATGTCTTACGATGACAATATCCGCACGACGCATTTCAGCTCTGAACGATGCTGCCAGCTCGCTGGACTGTGATTTGCACCCAAATGCAAACAACCATTTGCTACCTACATCACGAGGATATTGACGAAGGAGCTCTAAATCTCTTACCAAGGTTGATAGTATCTGTACTCGTTCAAACTGATTTTTTGGTGATTTGCGGGACAGAGGATGGGCAGCAAAAAATGTTCTTGCATTAGGGGATCCGCTTTGCATTGGTGGCGCAGTGATAGTACATGCGCTGGCCAACACGGCATACCTCCTCTGCTTCAGGTCATCTCTGATGAGGCCAACGTAGGCGCCCTCGGGGCACTCAAAAACGAAGGCAAGCTCAGGTGCCCACGGGGCACTCAACAAGGAGCACATCCAAGATGTCCATTCAAGCATGAGAGAAGTGGGGATGAACGAAAGGAAGTTGAAAAAATCAACCCTAAACCCTGCGCCAAGCAGATGACTACAGGTCGGGGCATCTCGGCGTTTTGGGCGCTTATTCTCACCGGAAAACCGGAGGTCTATACCAAATTGGCGTCTGTCGGAGCTCAAACTTTAAGCTCCGAAAAAAGTGTCGCACGACTCGAGTCCAAAGTTGAGCATCGCGTCAATATGAGTGGGACAGAAGAGACGTTTAGCAGCCCTATCTCATCCCCTTATCCACATTCCGGCGACAATGACGATGTCCCCATGTCGAAACCCATAAAACCATCAAAGGCTGGCGCCAAACGGCGTTGGTCCCATCTCATCTCCGACGATGACGACGACGAGTATGAGGATCAGTCCTTTAAACAACAAGACGCCGATACACCACCCCTGTCCACGCGCTTCATGAAAGGCCAGTCAAAGAAGCGTGATTCCCCACCTGCCAAACGTTCCCGACAGACCAGGCAGGCCGCCATCCCACCCCAAATGGCAGGCAATGAGATATATGATCCCCCTGACAAGCCGGAGTTTGATGGAACGGAGGAGCTGGAGCAACTATGGCCATGGGCTCAAGGTAGTATTTATTCAAGCGCTTCCAACATTCTGACCGAGCGTCTTTTGTAATAGAACCCTGCCCGATTATGATGGTGAGCGATCTCACAAAGCCATTCCCAGGTCCCCTGGAAAACGGCCTTCGTCAGCGCGCCCTCTTTCGGACTTCCGCATGTAAGTGGGCATTTTATGCTTTCACTTGTTTTTTCTCACGTCAATTTGTACAGGGGTTGATTCCGAAGAAGAGGATGAGCCAATGGAAGGGGAAAAAAGTAGATAGCCGTTAGCTCCTGACAATGTCTTCTACCAAAGTTGACAATCGTGTTTTTTGTCAGACTCTTGGATGCTTCTTGAAAAGGAAATGGAGCAACTTCCTCATGGTGAGTTACGCTGTTTTCAATTCATATCCTTTCCTGATAGACGAAGAAGTCTCAGAAGAAGTGCCAAAAACGCCTCAAAGATATGGCCCGCAGACACGGTTTCTCTCCGTACCGTCAATAGGCTTGCATGAAGATTCAAGTCCAGGAAACGATGACATAAGGGTTGAGAAAAAGACAATTATGGAAGAGATAACTGTGAGACGAAACGCAAACATTCCAGTCCAAAAATCAACCGTCAGGGCCAAACCAAACGCACGTAAAGTAAGTTCATCATTTCCTCGTTCTGAAATACCATGTATCTACTTCTTCTCAGGCAAATACCAGCACGGCTAGCCAGGCAACTGCAGCGGTATCCGTTCTGATCCCATCTCTGCTGTCCAAAATGCCTGAGTTCCGCCTTTATTTAGAGATCTCAAGCAAAGAACTACCCAGTTATTCAGTCCGTACGACGTCAGGCCCCCTCAATCTCTGAGCTAGGGTTACCTGTTAATCGGACAAGGTGTCATGTCTCATCGGTCTCAACGTCCAGCACTAGCACATCGTCTACGCACCAAGATCCCAAAGAACCCTCAATATGGCTTGAGTATCTTACAAGTCATTTGAGACAATGGGCAGACAGCGCTGATTGGACAATTATTCTGGAGTGGTTGAGCGACAGGGAAAACCAATGTTCTTCCAAGACATTAAGTAGTATCCCCGCAGACGTGAGTTCTTTCAACCGTCTGTTGACATCTTCCTAAATTTTAAGACAGAGTATTGAACTTCTCCTCCCGCTCGTGAAGAAGCTGGCGCGACAGCTTATCGACTTGAAGGCAAGGGGCCAATCTCTGGACGAAAAGTTTCTCCGAGGGATAAAGTATGTGATGAAAATCATGAAGCTGTGGGACTGTAGGCAATAAGAATTAGGTATATAGCTAGATGTACGATGCCAAAATTCACCACCTGCGAGAACCCCTATCTTGACATTTGCACGCCGTTCCTTTTTTTCCCCTTCTCAAAAAATGGACGCAAAGTACATTCCCCCTTCTTCCTCAGTTCTAAAACGAATGTCCACAACGCCAGGCCTTATTATACAAAGGGATATTGCGATCCAAATAGAACAGAATGAATTGTAAGACGTCTTCCTCAATCCAACAACTCGTAACAGAGTTTATCCTGCAGCGTCGTAATCTCGCCATGGGAGGATTCCGAAGAAACATGGAGGGGTAAAGTGATGGAAATCAGGCTGTCAGAGTCCCAAAAGGCTTGGGTTCAGATCCAATGGTTATATTCAGCAAGGGACACCCGCAATATTTCATGGATAGGCGGCAGGTTGTCTGACTCGCAGTTCGTTCTTATATCCCTTATCTCATTTTCTAACCATTTATGACATTTTTATTCAGTCAAAAGGCGGTCAGCTCCCTTGGGACGCATGAGTATCTCATATCTGATCATTTTGACTGGGTTAGCAGCGAAGCTCTTCTCGGTACGTTGGTTCGCAGCTCCGCTTTCTCCAGGACTTCATCTGCGCATAGGGCCATGCGAAATTCTCCACTACAATGACATGCCTGGATGTTCTCCTTTTGAGGTCTCTCCGAAAGCCCTCTTCTACCGATTCTCTTTGGTGACGACTCGCAAGCATCCTAAACTAAGGGTATGATAGAGTCCACCCATTACTTTGTAGCTCATTCTTTCCAGGGACTTACATATCACTGCCTATGCAAGTCCGTATATGATCCAGAGAAAGATCGACAGAGATACTGCTCTAGTTGCTCTGCATGGTATCATGAACGGTGTATGAAGAAGGCTCCTGCTGGTTTGGACAGCGGAGTGGATCCCGCATTGAATGGACTCAGCCATGTCCTATTGGCCAGCCCTATTGTGCGGGGAGGAGAGAATCGCTCCATAAGGGACACGCGTTCTTGGGAGATGGCTGGATCTGGGCAGGCGCTGAGAAACCTTGCCCATTTTCTTAACCATGGGGGCTGTCTAGATCCCAATTGGGCAGCGTCAATGGGCGGGGAAGAGTTTTTTCAAACACTTCTAACATTAGGAAAAGTAGCATACCTCTGCCCCAGCTGCGAAGAGTCCATATAGTTTAGTCATAATAACCCTGAAAAACAAGCGACGTAAATAAAACATCCGTTCAAACCCGCTCTCTTTTTTCACTGCAAGAAGCCATGAATATCTTATCCCTTCAGCAAAACTTGGCCAATTCTTTTGGACTTTCTTCTGATGATGATTCCTCCCCTCTTGACTCACCCGCCTCTTCTCAAAGTCTCGGTGGTCGTCTTAAGGATGCTTATGACCTCAGTCCCTCCTCATCTGTTTTTTCTGACGGCGGTAATTCCCTGGGCTTAGTTGCATCATTTCAGAACACCTTTGGGCTTATTTCACCATCCCTGTCTCTGTCCGACAACGACAACGACGATGACAGACTAAAATTGGTTCAAGAATTTCGGAACAAGCACAAGCCCAAAAAGTCACAGAAGCCCCCTGTATGGAGAAAGGACAGCATATCAAGCGTAGATACCGATGAGGATGACCCCAGTTCTACATTCTCAGACTTCGAAAGCAAAGGCCAAAAGGATGACGACTACGTGGAGCCTCCAGGTGCGCCGATGGGTTCTCCGCAGCTATCACCAGAGGGCGAGATGAGAGCTGCAGCAGGAGCTAACTCCATTGGTAAGTGTGCTGCGTTAACGTCTGATCGCACTTTAACAGTAGTTCCAGAGTTATACCTCATCAATCCTCTTCGGCTGGTACAAATTCGCGACTCTCTGATGACTCTGAGTCACGAACAGTACATCGACGGGATTGCGATGGATCAGTGGCTTCTGAAGCAGTACCAGCAGCTACAAGAGCCATTGCCTCGATACATCCCTATGACGTACCTGCTATGCGATGGGCCACCTTGGGGACCCGACGAGATTGATGGTTATCGAAGAATTTACGACGACTTACCCCTGATCGAGGAGGGTCCTTGCATAATGCAGGACTGCGTGGGTGTTATTTTGGTTAACAGAAACCACTACTGCTGCGTCATATTCCGCCCTGAAGCTCGTGAAATCCACATTCTGGGCCGCACTGGCGACCTCATGGGCAAGCGGGGAAACTGGACTGCGATAGGATCGCAAGATGTCTGGAGAAGGGTTTGCCTGCTCAATGGCTGGCAATTGGGCGAAGAGACCATGCATATCAAGGAAGTTGGATTACCGCAAAATGGCTACGACTGCGGCCCAATCGTATGCCAGGCCATTACGCACATGTGGACGGAACGGCTCGTCTTCGACTCGAATGGTTATTGGGAGAGGCCAGCCCTTCTTTGCTGCCATACAACTCGATTGACCATGCTCCGAGATCTCCAAATTAGCCTTGTGGACTGGATAACCATTCATGCCCATCTTCAAAACCATTACCCCGCTTTGATCGCCCAGTACCTAGATTTGCGAGAATTAGTTGATAACCTTCAAAAGTCCCTAACGCCCACCCTGTTAGCTGCTGTGGTCATTCCGATAGAGCAGAACCTCCTAACGAGCATGGCAATCTGCGCGAAATGCAAGCCGACGAGGCCCTTTCATCCGCAGAGGTCCTGTCGATCTGAACAGCTGAGCAAACTTCTCAAAGGCGCTCGAAGGTTCAATCCGTTCAATAATATAGTCTCTCCACCAGCCCAGGACGAGGACGGCGATAACCCATCCGGTGGAGAAAAGGACGACGACGAATTCGAGCTTGGCAGACTGGGGGCTCCAACTGAACACACACCTGCTCCGCTCGGTGCACTTATAGAGCGATTCCCACGACGCGTACTTCCGGTTCCCTTGACCCCGAGACCTGCGTTTCCTGTTCGCCTGACTAGGGTTATGGGATTGTTTTTCATATTTCCTAGGGAATTTTTAGGGATGGAATTTTTTCCCTAGGGTAGGGTAAGTGATGGTAGGGAAATGGTGATAGGGAGGACGATAGGGATACAGAGATAGGGAAATGATACGGAGCTGGTGGCAGGGAATATGGTAGGGAAGTAGCAGGGTTCATATGAGAGAGATGGTAGGGAATTGGTGGTAGGGAAAATAGCAGGGATGCATAACACACAGATGCTAGGGGAAAATGTAGAGGAATGGTGGTAGAAAAAACATTAGGGACACAATAGGGTACATGAGAGAACACTGCTAGAAGACTAGTGACAGGGAAAACAGTAGCAAAGGCACTAGCATGAAGCTTAGGAGCAAGGAATGGGGAAACCATTAGGGATGGAGTGAGAAATGGTGCTGAAAATGCCAAAGATGAAAATAGGGATTGATAAGATGTATAGAACAGTTGTGTGGCCGTCTTGGACGACCTGGTGTGTGGTGGGATGCATTGGTGGTGTGGGGAATGTTGTAACAGATTCCATCGATGTATATTATTACAAGACGGAGTCAATGGGTCAGTGCGTGGGAAGACGAAGTGGGTCAGTGCGTGGGATGTGGAATGGGACAGTGCGTGGGAAGGCGGAATGCACATCGGAGCGCTGACAGTTTCGTGGGAAAACGGAAGCAATTTCGGGGCGGTCATAATTTCGTGGGAAAGCGGGTAGACATCAGTCAATAGCGGGTGAGCACTATACGCGCTGCGTGGCCGTCCTGGACGGCCACAAGTGGATCATGAGTAAGTATGGACCAACAAAAACTCAGCATATATGCTGTAGAGTATGTTTCTGACCGTCCAGGACGGCTATACGCAGTGCATGTCAACAGTCAACTCCACAGCAAGCAAGTCAAGTAAGTGGATACACGCAATCACGATTATTTGGCGTGTCGGCGAAGAGCGGCGACAGGTAAAGTAATAAATAAGTAAAGAGTTGAGAAGAAAGCATCATTTATGGGTTAGTTGAAAGTAGAGATGAGAATGTGACAACTTGAACTTGCCGTCACGGACGGACAAATGTGGGCACGTTCTTTGTGTGTGCATTATCGTTAATAACCAGCATAATATTCCATCATGTGTGAGTGTGTGTGTGTGCGTGTGTGTACACACAAATACAAAGCTCAAATGAATACAGGGCAAACAAAACGGTGGTCGAAAACTACAAATGTATGTCACGCGTCACGATTACAAATTTATGTCACACGTCATTATGTACAAATTTGGGTCGTCGCAATTGTCATTTTTGTCACGCGTCACATTTACCAATTTGGGTCGTCACAAGTAATATTTCTGTCACGCGTCACATTTACCAATTTGGGTCGTCACAATTATTATTTTATTGTCACTCGTCACGATTACTAATCAGTCACGCGTCACGGGCGCTTAGACTATGGAAAAACCGTAGTCGTCTGGTCTTGGGCGCCTAAAGCGCTGACAAATCCCGCCCTTCCTATTTGGGCGAACGGCGCCTCTCTCACTACACCCGTCACCACACATCTTCGCCCTCACCTCATTACCAACAACCACACCATACAACACAACAACTATCACTCTTAACAATGCCATCCCTCTACATTATCTCGACAACTCTCGCTTCGCGTCGTTTCCGAGGACAACGACAACAACTCCAAACAGCAGTAATGACGGCGTTGATCGCCAATCAGGCGACGATCGAGGCAGACGGGAGACACAACTACGAGTCGTTGACTCACTTCGTCATCGTGTAAGTCAATTTCTTTGTCGTTCGCTCTGCGCTAACTTGTTTTAGCGGGGCCCCGCATAACAGCCCCTCAGAGTCACAATCACACGTGACTGTGAGGGGCTACATCGACGACGCCCCCGCCATAACCATTCACGTCAAATTTTCGCGGCGATGGAACGTAAAAGAAGTCAGGACGTTTCGGGGGGGACTGGCTTTGACCGCGTCCGACTTGGATTTTGTTTGGTAAGTAATGTCACATATACCCTTCTATTCATCACTAACGCCTTTTCGCAGTGATATATAGTAGCATTATGTAGCTTCCGATTTTTTGTCGACAGAATTGCTTGTAAAATTCGCGATCGATGTAGCTTCTGACGTCGACCATTACGTAGATGTTGTTTTGGCCCAGGTAAGGTACTAACAAAGATAATTAAAAATCATGCTGACAATGTTATATGTAGGCCACCCATCGCCCTCGACTGCTCGCCAGCCCCGACGCAGATCTCATTCATATAAACGAGCTCTATCACTGTAAGTTCTTCACTTGCTCTACATAATTGACCGTCCAGGACTGACATATTGTTTCATCCTCATTTCGTGCTGCGTTACGCGACGAATAAAAGCACAGGCGTGTCCAACGACACAAATACACGGTGAGTACGTCCACGCCTACTCATTTCGTGCGTGCTGTGTTACGGCGACGAATAATACAAGCAGCGTGTTCAACAACACAAATACACGGTGAGCACGTCCACGTCTATCTTGACCGTCCAGGACTGACAATTTGTGTCATGTTCATTTTGTGCATGCTGTTTTACGCGACGAATAATACAAGCAGCGTGTCCAACGACACAAATACACGGTGAGTACGTCCACGTCTATCTTGACCGTCCAGGACTGACACATTGTGCTGAGACCTCAGAGATAATGAAAATACTTATTGAGTACTGCGTTTTCGTACACAAAAGTAAAACTAATGACGGGAGGGGAGGGGAGACGACTACGATATCACCACTACTAGCGCCTTTTCTTTGCTTTGAACGGGTTTGTTGGCTTCTTTGTCAGCGCGGGGAGATCTTTGAGCTCGACGTCAGTGCTGTGAGCAGAGAATCTGGTAGGTTGTCGATGTGGCGGCTGTTCAGCGTGTGAATGCAAGACTGCTGTAGAACAAAGTGCACTGAGCCGTCCGTATTGTCATGAGATTAGAGTAACACAAACCTTTGTTCCTAGTGAGGCTTTGGAGAAACGACGGAGGCCTTGGCTGTTCAAACTCATCTGAGTCTTCGTTCGACAGTTCTGAGGGAATTGGCGGTGAAGCGTTAATCCCTCGACCAATTGAGTCTACAGTCTCTTGTGATGAGTGTGGCGCTGCCTCTACCCCAGAATTGAGGTGATCATTGGCCCCAGACCTGAGGGCTTGCAGATTTGCAAGTCGCCCAGCACGAGATCCTTCCGCCTTTCTGCCCAGCTTCGTCTTTCCAAGAGTACTTCCAGGCGTAGGTGAGGTAGGCCTCGGCGAGAACCTGACACGCTTGCTATCTTTGTCCCGCTTTTTCTGAGGCGTGTCGGGATATGGGTCACGGTTTCGCCGATGCGAAGAGATTGTAGGCTTCTTGGAGGTTGATTCGTCACCCACATCCATATCTGGCTTATCAATCAGATCACCTTCGGTAGGGATGAAGCTGGTCATACCATCGTCGGAGTCCAAGTCCACAAATAACGGGATATTGGAAGGTTCTGCGCTCTGATGCCTTGAGACACTGGGAAAGCTACGTATATCCTCGTCCTCGTCCAAGTCGATGGTTATCTCATTATTCGACAGGTCATCCCCAACCAATATCTCCGGTTGATTCTCGTTCTCGCTCCCCGCTGTCGAATTCCCCTTGTTGACGTCCACATGCTGAAGGTCAGGAATAAGTCCCTCAACATCGACTGTTGCTAATATTCAGATATGCGTATGAATTAGACCATGAAAGTTTCCGATAGATGACTCACGATTTGACGGGATCCCGGGAATAGAGGACTCGTCTGAAGATACATGATTATCTGCGGGTGGTAAGAATGGATAATCGGACAGAACGTACCGGGTTGACTGTCTTCTGAGCTGTAAGAGACTAGGGATGTCAAGGGTTTCTCTGTGGTAGGCGTTGGATCATTGACACCGTTGGTACCCAATGATAATACTCACTTGTGGACGCAGACTTGCTAACGTGAGTACCAGCGACGTCTTGGCCAATAACCGTGCCCAAGATTTGCTTGCCGTCTGACAAGGTCTGCTTGGATTGAACGGAGACATCACGGTTGTCATTCTCTCCATCAGAATCTTCGACAGTCTCCGCACTTATCGGTTTTTCTAATCAGTATATTGAGTGTCACGTCGCGCTGAAATTAATCGGCTTTGCTTACTTTTCCTGAACGTCTTAGTATGTTTTCTGGGTTTGGCGGATGATATTGATGTATCCATTGGCGTATCGGAATCAACATCGGTCGTCCTAAGTCGTTGAGCACCGTCTATTAGATTCAGGGCTTGTCAGCTGTAAATTGATCAGCCTGCACTCAACGTACTCTTGCTACTCTCTCCGGGGAAACTCTGCTTGCCCTTTTTGCCTTTGACGTCGCTGGGACGAGGGATATCGTCCTCTGAAAGTGAGGTCGTGAGGTAAACTTTCCAGACAATTACACATTACACGATACCTAATTCAGATGCGTACGGAAGTGTAGCATCGTCCGTGTTTTCTAGAGCTATGGGAGCCTTCAAAAAGAATGTCGCAGAATTTAGTGTATACTCACCGGTGGAGGTGACAGGCGCAGACAAAGTAACGGGCTTTTCCTTCTTGGACTTAGACTTACGCCTTGACGTCTTTCCTGTTCCCGAACGATTTTCATCAACTTGTTTCTCCTCAACATCAATCGTGATAGCATCGTCCATGTGTTCTAAAGCTGTGGAGGCATTGAGAAGCAATGTCGCCGTCCTCGACGGATACTCACCAGTGGAGGTGACAGGCGCAGACAAAGTAACGGGTTTTTCCGTCTTTGGTTTGGACTTACGCCTTGACGGCGTCTTTCCTGTACCCGAAATATCTTCACCATCGATCTCCATTTCCTCGCCAGCATCGAGCGCAAGTGATTTTTGGGTCAAAATACCTTGGATGTAATTGGTTCCTTCCCAGTTCTCCTGACAGGGATCTGGGCCGCCAGGGAGGAAGGACTCAGAGAGGTCCCGTTTTCCGAGAGCGTGACTTGCGAGGATGATATCTGCAGTACCACGTATGAGTAGCATGAAGCACAAGACGTCCTTCTTTTGCGGTTGTCGATAGCATCGATTCTCGATTTGGTGTTGTTCGAGAGCACTCCACGGTTGGTCCTAGTACAACAATTAAAAGGCATCTAAAATTGAGGTAGATCCATACCACAAAGACCACAATGTTAGCAATGGCGAGATTCAACCCGGTTGATCCAACCGATGAAATGATGAGGACACGGAACTCGTCGCTGGCATGGAACTTTTTCACAATCTTGCTACGAGCCCTCGTGTTCATTCCCCCATCTATCCATAGCGGTTGTATTCCATGTAACGTGAGAATCTACATGTCGATGGGCCATGAGAATCAATTGGATCTAAAGCAAGGGAAACGTACATTTCTGAGTAGCGGTCCAAGGGAAGGGTATTCTTGATAAATTAGAATCTTGTTCTGTCGAGAAGGCGTTGCTTCGTCCGGCATGGGCGGCAACACGAGGACTCCATCTAACACATAAGGCATTCCAGCCTCGTCACTGGCAAGGAAGTGAACGCAAAGATCGACGGCAGACTGTATCTTCGTCGACTTCATCGGTTGCCATTCTTCGAGGGAATTAAAGTGCGGGATGGGGTCAAAAAACGGAAGAGACTTCCCGTTGGCATCTTCTTCTTCTTTCCCGATTCGCGGGTAGGCAATGCATAGTCGGTGGGGAACATAGAAGCCTCGATTCATGACCAGGAGCTGAGCGTCACTGCCAGAGAAGCTGGTCATGCAGTATAAGTGCCAACGCAGACTCACATATCAATAGGCTATGACACGTACTCTGCCCTTGTCGTATTGGCATTCTTCTCAAAGATCACCTTCTCTCGGGGGGTGGGTTCGATCTCAAGGGTAATACGGCGCTTTTGAGGTAGGTTCACAAGCGGCTTTCCGTCTTGGCCGATTGTTCCTGGAGAGCGACAAAGGATCCTCCCTTTGAATCTATTCTTGATGCGAGTTGAAATTTGAACCCTCGCCTCCTGGAGACCGTCCTGGTCCGCAGGTCTGTTTTTCGTGGCAGATAGTCGTCTGATCGTCTTCATATCATCACGTTCTTGCTGGTACGCTTCATCAGTTGCGAACCATGGGACGTTGATGAGCCGCCCCATTGCAGACAAGTCCTAGTTTGGAGAGAAGTCAGCCTCCAATGTCTGGCGCAGCCCAATAGCACGTACCCTCGTCGATGTTTGCAGAGGAGTGCCAGTCATTGCGAGCCTCAATGAGGAACAGCTGAGAATTGTGGTGGCGGCACATTGTTTGACCCCTATCCACTGAGTCCGGGCCTAATGCTG
The DNA here is from genome assembly GCF_014466165.1 of Pleurotus ostreatus. Lineage (NCBI taxonomy): Eukaryota > Fungi > Basidiomycota > Agaricomycetes > Agaricales > Pleurotaceae > Pleurotus > Pleurotus ostreatus. The sequence goes on from NW_023503168.1 coordinate 41,024, forward strand.
GGTTAGGCCGGACCAATATTATGACTTTTTGGCCCATTCAGGCCCCTTTTCTACTGAAATGTAGACCAGAATCAAGTATAAGGTACACAATAAGTATTATATGCATCTGAACTACAAGCGTTAGACCTCGCGCATGCGAGCTCTAACGCGGACTTACAATTGAATTTGCACTGACACGTACTAAGCACTGAGTAGCTTTAGGGATATTAGGGATTATTAGGACTTTAAGGCTTCGGGTTTCAGAACGTTTATTTTGGAGCTCGTTTACGAGCGATTGTCTCGGTGGTTAGGTTAGGTGAGTGGGCAAAGTTATGGACTAAGCATTGCCTACAAGCTAGAAGTGTTAGAGCTCGTTTACGAGCTCTAACACGGACTCACTACTGAATATTCAAGTATCAGCACATATATATGCATCGGAAATCTTAGCTATACACTATCTACAAGCTCATAGCCATTCACCAACACCACCTACTCTTGACACCCCATCATGTGATGAGACTGCGGCCCGCATAGCAGGAACATTGCAGCGAAGGGATGAGACAGGGAGAGTGAATTGCTGCGAAGGGAGGTAGAGGGAGATAGGGGCTTCCTCAACGAGGGAATGGCTTCAGGGGATTGCGACGAAGGGAGGCAAAGGGAGTGATGTGATACAGGGGCCCACACCAGTTGGGAATAGCTTTGCGAATGGCAACGAAGGAGAGGCAGGGTGCACGTCATCATGCAGTGACATGCACATGACATAGGGGCCCCACATGGTTGGGATGGCCTCAGGAATCGCGTCGACGAAGAGGCGAAGGGAGGGATGGGAGATAGGGGCCCCCCACATTGTGGGGGTGGTCGCGGCCATCTCGGCGAAGAGGAAGGGAGGGGAAGAGGACAGGGCTGCCATTAGGGCGCGGACATGCATGTCATCACACCGAAAGAGACAGGGGCCCCTCAAGTTGGGGGCGGTTTTGGTAATTGCGGGGGAAGCAGGCAGCAGAGGGAGCGATGGGAGATAGGGGCTCCCCCGGCGAGGGAGTGGTTGCGGTCATCTCGGTCGAAGGAGGGCGCGCGTCAGCGAGACAGCGGCATCGCAACCCATCCAGTAGCCGCCAGGCTAATCTACCGCGTGTCAGTGCATATATGCGCATGGACTCAACAGCGACGTACCACGGTAGTGCTACCAGTTGTAGCCTAGTCCTCTGCGCCCTACAGCCCTCCTGTTCTACCCTCCGCCTGCGCCTGTACGCCCACTAGTCAATACCCGCGCGTCGCCGATATCGCGTTTGACGTGAATATATGCGCCCGTATGATTCCCCCTTGAGCTTCCTCTGCGAACCACGACTGTGGGTGAGGGCACCAAGGGGGACGTAACGTGGTCGCAAATTTGAAGATGGCGGTAGAGTGAGGACTATGGACGCGCCAGTCATGGATGGAACGTGCCAGGCATAATGCTGATGTGGGGAACTCGACGACGCCTGGCAGAGCTTGAAGACGACGGCATCAGGTTGGGCTTGTATTCGCTTTCGTCCGCGCACCCGCAGCGGTCGCGCGCGTCCACTTCAGGCTACAAGAATGAGATGGCCTTCCCAACTGCGCAGAGACTCACCTGACGGCTTCAGGGGAGGATCTCTCCGTCTCCACTCCATCTCTCCTTCACCCAACGTTCTGGACCCCCGTTCGCCGCCTGGTTCGACTTGAGAACGCGCGGCATTGGGTAGCGACACCTTTTCTGTTAGTTGTTACGCGCCGAGAGTCCTCTTGCTTAAGGAGACACGGAGGAGGGGGGATTGGAATGAAATGGGGGCGCTGTGGCCTTCCCAACAGTCGTCGATGTCCTTATCGTCGTCGTCGCCGTCGTGGTAAGCATGAGAGAGTGGTGAATTCGAAGTTAGGACTCGGCCAACGGAATACGGCGGGGTTTGATCGTACACGTGGCGCCAGTTCGGGCGTCAATAATGCGGGGTAGCCTCTCGCACCCCACTCCTTCCATGCCCTCTGCCATCCACGCTCAATCTTTGAGACATCGAACGCACGCGCTGAGGCACACTGCTTTGAAATGGAAGTCATGAGGCATGAGAGCCAAGCGGAGGACTCACCAAACTGGGAATCACGTAGCCAGGTAAGCACCCTAGCTCTCTGCAAAACAGGCGACATGTTGTGACCCAGGACGTGCGCAGCAATGCCTCTGCTCCGTTCCATACATCCCTGTCCCTCTCCATGAAATCCCCGCCCTTGAGGGCTCATCCATGCTTGCGCACGACACCACCGTTCTCTTCAGCCACTTTCTACTTGCGCACACCGCACAGAGCCCCCTCGAAACCCCCGCTGGCAACGACAAGACGAAGGGGAGACTAGCACAGCAGAGAGGCGTGCTGGGCTCGTACGGAGACGACACGGCGCCGACCATGAATACGCGCTACCTCTAGCGACTGGGTATACGAGAGAGCGGCGAAGAAGTCCACAAACCAGTAAACAAGGAACAAGGTAAGCACTCCTGCATTCTCTACGAAACAGGAACGACTTACGAACATGTTCTGGCTCAGAGCGTTCCCCGCGGTGCCTCTCCTTCATCCCCCACATCCCTCCGCCATTCCGCGATGTCCCCGCCCCCAGTACCCACTCCTCTCGTGCGCGACCTGCCACCATCCTGCCTCTCCCTGAGGAAGACGAAGTTGGAGGGATGAAAAGAGGAGACAACAGGATGGAGGAATACGAATGGGACACGAACGAAAGGGATACATCGGGTTGCACATGCAAACGCAAACGGCGGATGGACGAACGAAGGTACGAAGAGGAACGAAAAGAAATGGAGACCCACCTGCTGCATGCACACGCACGGACGCACTCCCCGCCTTCACTCCCATCCCACCTTCACTTCCATCCGCCGTCCCATTGAATCCCGCCTGCACTCGCAGCTTGCCCCATTGCCTCGCCTCGTAGTCCACCTTCCCTCCCTCCCATCGTATCCCATCGCATCGCCCTGCATCCCGTCTCCACGTCTCCCTAGCACGTCCACCGCAACCACGCTATGCACACTACCCCCACACTACGCCCAGATGACGAAAAGACGACAGACGGGCGCGCAGGCGGAGACGGCCGACAGCACAAGTTCCTGCGTCTGCATATGCACGCCCGCGCTGATGAATCAAACAAAGGCATGAGTATGCGTGAGGCAGGGCAGACGAGGGAGACGACGTACCCCGATTCTGCACCAATACCACCCTAATTCCCTGTGAGTTCCTCCCCGATTCCCCGAGCGCGCAGTATGCCCTTCACAGGGACGTCGGCTGCGCCGAGCGTCCCGCACAGACGCACCCACACACAGAGACATACACCAGCTCTTGCGGCGCTGGCGTTCGTTCGTGAGGAGGACGACGAGTGCGTGCGGGTTGAGCAGTGAGGTTGGATCTGGATATGGTGGATAGTCAGCACAGGGAAAGTGTACTAAAAGAACGAGAACGAGGGGGGGGATGCGAACGCGGGGAACGAACGAGGACAACGAGGACGAGAAGTCAGGGCGACGGAGGGAACGGAGTGGGAACACACGAATGAGGTGGAATGAACGCAAACCAGGCGGGAAGGAGACGAACAAAAGGAAGGTAGTGAACGCACCACGAACCACGGGTGCGCCCCGCCGCACGAATGTCGCCGAGACGCCAAAGCGCTGTGCTCGCGGCGCCCCTCCAACCCTGCATGGCAGAGGGCGTTATCGACAGGGTCTGCGATTGCGACGTCTGCGATTGTGATTGCGATTGTGTGGAGGATTGGGCATTGGGGCGACGTGCCTCGATGTCCATGTAGTGCCTTGTTGCTGGGTTTAGATGCTAGCCAATACGTGCTATGACGACGACGACGGTGAAGAGGAGCTACAGAGAGGACATCGGTAAGTCGGTTAGTCAAAGAAGAACGCAAACGAGACTCACCCCACGACCTTCAGACAGCCCGAAGATGCACAAACCCGCGCAACGCAAGGGGATCACCGCTTATCCTATCCACGTCCGCCATTCCTGCGACTGGACCTCGTTTGTGTGATCTATTTTCGATTATTGGTTACCCTGAAACGCGCAAGACTCAGTTGCGGGGCGGGGTACTGGGACGGTTTGATTAATGGGTGTGCGGCGACGGGTTATGAGATGAACAGGGAATGGGGAATGGGAAGAAAAGACCCGAAGAACTGAAGAAGGGACACAAGTTTAGCAGCAGCGTCGCGTAGAGAACTGGGGTTGACAGAATGCGAAAACGAAAACGACAATGAAAGCGAAACGAAAACAGGGATACAAAATCACCAAAGGACGTGGGGAACGCAGGACAAGGAACGGGCTGGACACGCAGGCCGAGGGGGCACGGCGGCGAGACGTGATCACGCTAGTGGGATCGGGGCTGACTCACTCACTCACCTACGCTTTGCGTTCGAGAGACATGCTCCTCTTTCCCTGCACCTCCCTGCGAACTCCCGGCATAGGGGCATTGGAACGACGTGGTGCCTTCGAGGCACTTCCTCAACGACTGCGAAGATTAGGTGCCTCAATAGACGGCGACGGCGTTGGCGCTGGCGAAGTATCGTGTCCAGAGTGCGCTGCGCAGAGTGGCAACGGGGGAGTGGAATGGGGAATATGGATGGGAGGGAGGAAAAAGTAGGTAAACAGGTAACCTATCGCTCCCCTCCCCCCACTAACCCCGCCGTTTCACAGCTACCAAACGCCCCTCCCCCAGCAGATGCTCGTTTGCGCGCGCACCAGGATCCTACGACTTGGGACGTGCGTAAAGTCCCCAGATCGCAAGCGAATAACTGGGTACCTCGCGTGTCGGGGATATGCCGCAGATCCATCGACACATCGGCAACTGGAGGATAACGATGACGAAGACGAAAGCGCGCTGGCTGGTGCTGGCGCTGGACCTGAGCATGTCCATCAAGAGCAACCACGAGAGCAGAAGGGGAGCGGAGTGCGGGAAGGTAAGTCGGAAGGTGGGAAGGCAAGTCGGAAGGTGGGATATGAGAAGAAAGCAAGGGATTGATAGGACTGTGAGTCACTGCTCAATGAAACAAGAACTGCGTGCTAACCTAGCGACAGAGAGGATGTGTTCGTGGTCAAGAGTGCCGAGATCGACCAAGTTCAACACGCCTACCTAAACGAACAAGAAAGAGGCGCCGGCGCTCTTCCGCAGCGACTACCAACTCAACGTTGACAACAGGGTACACGATGACAACTCCGACGTGCCTCAATCCACGCCAAGTCGTGACAAACTCTTCCACGACCGACACCATCATCCCTCTCTCACAAACTCGCAAGCTACGTGGCCAACGCGTCCAACTCTCTCACGTACGCTACGCCTTACGCCCATTACGATCCCAGGGGAGACGAATGAAAAGCCGGATCGGAATGAGTATATTAACTCGACTGGGTGCGTACTCTATTATTACATCTCCTTCTACCCGCTTACCTTAGCCATAGATCACTTCCCGCCTCTCCAACTCGTACTGTCGGCCTTGCACCATCCACTCGTCTCCCAGTCCACAACGCAAGGATCCCCTGCCTCTAACGCTCCTCGCCGCAACGTCTGCAACCCAGGGTCCACTTACCTCGCACATGAACACGTTGCACCGCAACTGCGAGCCCAAACGACAGTGTACCGGGGCTACGCAATGCCAGCAACGGGTTACGCACCACGTCGCCGTCTACCATCGCCCGAAAGAAGCCCCTCAACGTCTCCACAGCCCGCAACAGCGCCAACGTGGCCTACGACGACGGCGACGACGAAACCAGACAATGGAAGATGCTGACGGGGAACACCTGGATGCTGCGACTCCACTAGCAGGCCAGCGCGACGGAGAAGCAATGGAGCTACGAAGACCAGCAGGTCGTATAGACGTACAGAGGGGGTAGACGACAGATGGCAAGAGGGAGAGGCTGCAAGGCACTGGCATCGGCGATGAGGAGATCAAACAGCGAATGAGAAGTGACCACCCATCTCGCATCTCGCACTAGTGAGAACGAGCTCACCGCAATATCTCGTCCTACAGAGCCCCCTCTGGCCCTCACATTTTCCCCGCGCCCTGTCGACGCGACCACACCCGTCCAACCACTCCGTGCGACGCCCTGACAATGCCTACAACACCACCCATATCTTCTCCGTCTGTGGCCATCAGCGTCGAACGCATCGTCCCAAATCCCACGGAGCGTCGCACCCAGGACCCAACAACGGCCTCAACACTTTGCCTGCTGGAGTATCGAGGACAGAAGCATGGTGGGGGACGACGACGACGACGTATCGCAGCGCAGGGCTGAAGAAGGTGGGTCCCCCTCGTGTCGGCGCCCAAATCCCAAGATCGCCACACGTGGAGTAATCGGCGACGACGTCGGGAAGCAGTTGATGCACAGGCAGAGCTGCGGCACCCGCAATGTCAGCGGATTACGTATGGCGTGTTGCACGTCGCTCTCTGCGATGCAGCGTTGGATTCCCTATTCCCCATTGCCGCGCACGCCAGGAGGCAGGGCGTCGCCTCTGTCACTGTCGCAACTACACCGAGACCCTCTCAGACGTCCCACGAACTCGCGGCGAGGCCGTCCAAAATAACCGTGCCAGCTGACGAGCCAAGCACCAAGCACCAAGCACCAAGCATCAGGGTCCCCCCCTTCACCCACATTCTCCATCCCAACATCTGCGACATCGATGGGGCGACATCCTCCTCCGCTCCACTACTCGTCGAAGGCCCTCTGCGCACACCAGCAAGCGTACCCAGCGCTGTCCCTGGGGTTACAATTGACAATGGGACGCGCTACTCTGCGGGGAGCAGCGCAAGGAATGGGGGAGGTAGTCGTGGAGCACGAGAGCGAAGGGAGTAGGCGACGACGAGCAAGGTAAGCACGTGCGTCCTCCATGACGACAGCACGACTCACTATCATGTCCTCTCGCATCGCCTGTCCTTTCGCCACATTCCTGCGCCCAATTCTCCCCCTCCTTCAGCGCCCCCTCAGCATCCCGAACTCCCACATTTTATTTGTGCGAACTTGAACACCCCTCTGGGCGTTGGCGACGACTTTGACGGCAACCGTTGATGCTAGCGCAGCTAGTGAGGTTACGGTGAGAGGGGATGGTTCACGACTTGCACAAATGCAGGGCGCAGAGAGGTGCTGGCGAGCTCGACTCGCTCGAAGGAGACGTGGGCTATGAAGGCAAGACACGGGGAAAGTCGGCAGGTGGCGTGAGCTCCTAGAGCAACGAGCGTGCTGTGTAAACGGGACTTGAGATCTGCGTTCGTCATTGCCGTGCACATCGTCGTCGTCGTCATCGTCGCGGTTCGCGCGTGGAGGTGAAGTCCGGGATCCGTCAACGGAACGGAGCGGACTTTAAATGTGCACGTCAAGTTCGTTCGAGCGCTGATAATGTTGGCAGTCGATCACCCTCGATAGCACGAACCAAACCCGGAGGGACACGAACCACGAGGAGGGGTAGAAGTGGAACCAGGTACAAGGAGAGAGGATTACGTACCGTGAAGATACAGCCAGACCCGGTCGTGGTCGATGCCGTCAAACTCTGAGAACATTATGGCGGCGGCGATAATAAGGATGGACCTGGATGCAAGATGGTTAGTCGAAACACGAAGACGATGAAGAAGGGCAACGAACCTTGGAGCTCAAGTCGAGTGTCACGCACTCGAGGCCGCCCCACAACGCCACCTTCAACGCCAGTGAATGTCGACGACAACGACGATGAAAGGAGCTACAGCGAGATGGCGGTCAGTCAGTCGTTTGACCCGATAAGAAGGCAAACGAGATTCACCACGGCGCAGACTCCAAAGCCTCGTCAACCGAATGGAGGAGTTGTAGCGTTGCAAGGGAGAAGCGAGAGAACACCTGGGCCCACGACCAAGAGTTACCTGGACGTTGGTGTCAAAGGGGACGTGCGAACTCAGTGTGCGTGCTCGAGGTCAAACCAGCTCGCCAGTTGACGGTTACGATACAGATGGGAGATGGGAGATAGTATACTAACGCGCGCCCACCACGTCCACGTCCACCTCGACCACTAGCGGACCTATTTCACTTCAATGCACTGCCATCTCCGACGTCCTCAACTACGACGCCCACACTAAACGCCAGATCCAGCACTCAGACTATAGAACCCAAGCTTAGAAGTGTGTGGAGAAATGGGGACCAGGGCCTCAAGGCCCAGGCACCGTATGCGATAGGTGGGTGATAATGTTGGCCGTAAGATCGTTGCTGACGGTTAATCGTAGATGCTGCACGAAGATGAAACGGGTCGAACGGCGGGGGACACTGGAAGGGTAGCAGGTAGCCGCGCAGACTGCAAACGCCGTCGCTGCCACGCATAACGCAGCATTCCAACAACAGACTGCCCCGGTCCGAACGATCCAGGCCCCGCCGCGAGCGGATACTATGCCTATACAGCAGTACAAAGACGACTCTAGCGCGAACCTGCGTTCTGCAATTACGAACTCGCACCAAGGACAAGCCCCCCATCGCCACCCAGCATTGCGACCCTCCCAGAAGGCACGCTCTCGTCTCGTTCGCGTTCTAACTCAAGAAACCCCAGTCGACGTCCCCCGAAAGCCGGCTCCTCTCGCCTTTGGTTGGCGAAGGTGGCGCCAGAAAGGTCGGGATGATGTCGAAGATGGACATCGATGGCGGGGATCCAGAACCCGATGCCGACGCCGATGGGTCTGGTGACGGCGACAGTGATGGACCAGAAGAAGACGGAGATGCGCTAAGGGAGTTGGCCGAGATCGCAGGCGTTGCTGATGATATTGGCAGTAAAGAAGCAGAAGCGGGAGAAGAGGAGTCGACGCAGACGCTGAAGCGGAGGCAGAAGATTCAGAAGCGGATCTACTGGAGGCGGTTGATGCTGCTGAGGCCAACAGCAGCAACTCGAGTGCCGGTGGTTCTTGGATGAAGTCAGAGAGTATATGATCCCCATTTCGCTTTCTTGTATGGCCCCTCGTTCGTGATCTTGCTCTTACTCTCCATCTGTTTTTGCGTCGCTCTCGTAGGAATATCGTGTATGTCCATATGTCCCATTTCAACTCTTACGCTCTTACAAGTTTGCCTTTCTATCTGGGATTAAGTTGGCACGAATTTCAAACTTTGCTCAGCCCTCAGAGTAGCTGGAAAGTCAGATACATACCGCACAATTAGCACGGTACATTCCCTACACACAACTCGGCCCAAAAGCTGGATTTATAGGGGTCAGGTGAAAGTAAGAACGAAGTAGAAGCGTACGACAAGGCTACGAAGTCCAGTCATGTTTTCTCATTGACTCTCTTCTGGGCTCATATCGACAAGGAATGCTCTGTATGTCAGACGGTTTTGCATGCTCACATTTCCGCTTACGTATTGCCAGGCTTTACGTCGCGTATCCGCCGCGCGGCTGCCACATTCAGCACCAGTAAGCTGGACAATATCCTCTCCGTCGCCGACCAGCGAACTTCAGCAAATCTGAACGTCGAGCTGCGGCCTATCTATCTAAGCCTCACCCAATGCCCCCATTGGCTGCGCTTTGATAGCGGGTGGGCAGACCCGAAACCGTAGAAATCCTTCCACTTTTGGGGATGCGGCATCAACACGCAGTCTCGCCAAGGAGTTCTGTTCGTATACCAGCTAGTAGACGCCTTGCGGATGGGAACTGTTCGTGATACTTGCTTGCTCTTGATATCCCTCGCGAACAGGGACCGTTCGTCAGGCGTTCTCTCGTCCGTCGATATCTTCGCGAACGGGGACCGTTCGTCAGAGTTCCCACATAGCCAGTGTTCGTGTCTCTTCCCGTCCATTGCCTCCATCTTCGCATGACAAAACACGCGAACGGGAACCGATTGTAGCAATATTGCCGCATCTGGCCACCCAGATTCGATCCCGCTCTTCTCGTCGATCGACGCCGTCCACGCGTGATTGATCTCGCGAACGGAAACCGTTCGTGACCCTCGCGCATAGCCATCCATTGGTACATCCATCCATTGGTACATCTATCCTCCCACTCCATCCAACCCTCTACCCATATACACATGTCCTAGTTACACATCTACGCTGGCGACCTATCACCCCTTCTGACCTGTTGCACCTGCGTCTAACCCTGACAGGCTCCGTCATTGTCTCGCATGTCGTGGATTCCATGGACACTACGGCGACAGGTCGGTCACCGCTGAAGTCGCGATGGGCAGCGCAAAAACGCGACCCAGAAAGGTTCATGGCGACAATATGTATCGAGACGAAGCCGAGATCCATAGTGCATCTCTAGATTTTCGCATGTCAGCGCATATATATTTCAAAATGCGATGCCACGTACCTGCGTTTACGCCATCTGTTCTAGAGTCGTCCCATACTTCCCCTGCGCCGCCATTGAATTTAATGAATCCAGCATGGCACCCCTTGTCCCCGAATGTCCTCATCTGGGTCTCGGATTATGCTCCGTATCAACCGCTAACCGACACCCTAACCCTGTCATCGTCGCGTTTCGTGTGTGTGTATGCGCAAGAAACGGTGTACTCATGGTCTTCCTGTTGAAACCACCATGTGCAAGCGCGCGCTATCGGGTGTGCTCGTTATAAAGGGACTGGCCGCCATCTGAGAGTACTCTACGCATCAATCTATAAAAGTAGGATGCGGCACCACGGATTCAGACGTACCTGAACAGCAGCCAGGACCAGTAACCTGGCGTATTTCATCATGGAAACTGGCCCAGGTCATGTATGGCCTGGCGTTTGATGTCATTCCTGAACCCAGTATACTGCGTGTCAGCCAACTCCTACTTGAAGCGAAACCAGACTTACCGAAGCGTTTGCCTAGACAAGTTGCTGCAGATACCACATCCCGCGGTATCACCTCTACTCACGCCGCCTGAACGATCGCCTGGCCGTCTGGAAGGGAGTGGCCTCGGATACGCATGCCCTGCGTCGCGCATCATTCAATAGAGCCTGTCCGTAGCGCCGGTATGAACGAGGAGGGGAAGGGGAGGAAAAGGGATGGTCATGAAAAGAAACCCTGGTCGTCACAGTTTCCGTCGTGGTGGTGGTGTGCGTTTGAGGACTTGGTTGAATTGAGGAACGAGCTCGGCCTTCGGAACGGGTCGGAGTTCGATCGTACACGTGGCGTTGGTTGGAGCGCCAATAATGCGGGGCAGCCCCGCCCTCGATCGTCCTCCCTCGATATTCTTCTTCTCGCATGACTGACTCGCGAACTCCCGCCCTCCATCGTTCTCCTTCGACATCGTGGACCAAACATGTCAGGGAAATGAAGTTGGCATGGTTGGGTAAGCCAATAGGTAAGTATTCCATTTCCTGACCCTCGTCCTCACATCCTCACTCTAGTACCCTCACAGCGCCATGGTGTAGACCGGCGAACTTGAATCCCAGGACGTGTCTGAGGCAACGGCTGCAGGGTAAGCACGACCCCATGGCCCTCAAAGTTCAGTTCAGTGCAGACTCACCTCGACACCAGCTGCCCTTGTCCACCCTATTGCCGGCCATGCACCACCCACTTGCCTCCCGGCTCACGAGGCAAGAGCTCCCAGCCTCCGACACCGCCAGCCGCAACGTCTACGACGCAGGATCCACTTCCCTACACCTGAACACGTTGCGCCGCAACTGCGAACCCAAACGACGGCGTACCGGGACTACACAATACCATCAACGGCATACGCACCTGGGCATAGCATGGTACTGCCTATCCCTATCCCACAGCCCGACAGAAGCCCACCAACGTTTCCCGAGCCCGTAATACCGCCAACATGGCCTACGACGATGACGACGAGGCGAGATGACCGCTGAGACGCCAGTAGCACGCCGACGCGAGACGAACGAGCGAGGGAATGACAAACATCAGTCGTTGGAATAGGCGTAGGAAGGGGATAGATGAAGGACGGAGGCAGGGAGAGCCAGCTAGGCACTGGCGTCGACGATGAGAAGACCAGACAGCAGAAAAGAATGTGAGTACCCGTCTCAAACTAATGGAGATACACTCACCACGATATCCCCCCACAGCGCCGCTCTTCCCCTCACATTTCCCCGCATCCGTCCAACTACCTTGCACCCACTCCGTGCGACGACCTGACAACGCTACAACACCCCAACCCCCGCGTCTTCTCCATCTGCAACCCTCAGTGTCGATAACATTGTCCCGAAGCACACGCAGCGTCGCGCCCAGCACCCGACAACGGCGACGACACTTAGCCTGCTGGAGTAGCGAGGACATAAGGACGGTAGGGAATGGGGCCAGTTAAGAAGGGATAGGACGGCGATGGGCTGGCGTAGACGACGACGACGACGACGACACAGCGAAGGTGGGTCCCAGCAAGTCCAGAAACCTCACCACTCACCACGTTATCACCCCAGCAGCATCCACGCTGGCGCTTCGAACAAGGCCTCTATGCGATCGAGGGCGCGGACAGCTGAATAACCTTGACCTACAGCTTTTTCCTACGCACCAGTGAGACGAGACGACGGTATCAGCCTTGCGCTGTTGCTGCTCGAACCAGCGCCATACGTACAGCAGCTACTCACGACCATGGGGGACGCTGAGCACAACGGACGGCTGGTGTATTGGAAGCGGCGATGAGAAGGGAGGATGAACAGGTGAGTTGCCCTGCTACGCTCGTGCCTAGCATACCACTCACCAGCATACTGTGTCCGAAAGACACTTGTAGCGAGCCCCAAGGCGATATCTATCACCTCCATGTGCCATACTCGTCCATGCCGCACGCCGCTAGGCTTGATCAACAATAAATATGGCGCCTCACCGAACCTTCACCACCCTCGCTCACGTTAGCGCGGAATCGGAAAACATCGACGAACTTCTCCTAGCTGCTACAGGTGACGAAAATCAGCCGCAATTCCCTCATGGGAATCCAAATCATCCTAACCCACCACATCAGCAGCCACGCTCGAACGATCCAGTTGTGAATGGTATCCACCATCACGGACATCACCCTGCGACCCATAGGACGCGAGGGAAACCCTTCACCATCATCATATCCCAGCATTATATCCCGGTCGACTCCGCTACCCCGTCACCCTGGAACTTCAGTATCCTACTCCATCCAGCTACGCTACCCCATGCGTCCACCCTGCACCCCGAGCCGAGCGCTGAGGAATCCACGCTGGGAAGCCAGGGATGGGACACGGCAAACGGGAAACGGAGATACGAGAGGCGAGAAACGAGAAACCAGACACGGGAATCGGAGAAACGAGAAACGGCAAACGATACACGAGAAAGGGGACACGAGAATCGACATTGAGAATCGGAGGCGGCGGAGGCGTCGGCGGCGTAGGCACGAAATCGAACGGGGCCGGACGGTGACGGCAGGGAGTTGCAGGATGCATCGGGGGTAGATGGCGCCGAGCATGAGCTTTCGCCGTTGTCAAGCGGTACCAGGCAACGACGAGAGACCTCTCTCTCTCTCTCAACGGCCTTTACTCTCCCTCAATCCCAAGGAGACATGCGGGACGAACAAGACAGGAGACAGGCGAACGAAAGGGCGAGGAAGCGGGTCAGGCGGTGCAGATAACCAGAGGTACGCTCACACCCCACTTATGTCTTGATCACGCGTCCAACACGTCGCACCGCAGCCATGAGGCTCATCGCCTGTGCCTCCCTCCCCATCACCGCCGCAATACTGATTCGGGACCCTCCTACGAGGATACCGCCCGTCCGCCAGTGACCATGGTGATCGACGCCGGGTACCATGGAAGCCACAAAGCCCCGCCCTGATGTATAGTGTACCGTGTATATCCCGGCCCTGGGACGTACCGTACATCATACAACGGGGCGGGACCAACCACAAACCCATGCTGCTCTCTCTCTCCTCGAACGTGACACCATCAAGCGCTCGCAAGACCCTCCTACGTCCCTCTTAGACGCGCTCAACCGCCTACGACGCTCCAGCCTTCTACGGTACCCTCTCCTCCCACCGACTCCAACCGCGGGCCCAGTGGCTAGCCCCAGAACCCAGGGACTACCCCACGAATCGAGAGCGGGCTGAACGGTTGAGAGGCGTCGCGAAAGCCGTCGAACGGAGTGGTGGGTTGGATCGTCACGATGCAAGAGTAACTTACTCACCATCCGCGGCATCGCAGACACTATGCACAAGCGAGACGAAGAAGCGGATTGCGCATTCAGCGTAAATGAGGCGACCACGCGCCAGGATCACTATGGTGAGGAATGGTGTAACGGAGGGGCAACCGAGAGGGTGATGCGCAGTGTCGCGCAGAGGGACCGGCGACAACGGGATGGCGGGGCAAAGCGCTTTGATGCATGAAGAGGTGAGCTCCTTTCAGCTCCGAGCTTGCGAATTTACTGACCTGCGTAGATCCAAGTTTAGCGTAGTGGCTACAAAGTCCAGGATGCTCCCGCCAATGACCATCTCCCCTCAAAGTACGGCAGGGAGGCCACCCTAGCTGCGTCTAATGACTCTGACGTGGGGATTCTGCGAGCACACGATACTTTGTGCGCTGGACATACAAGGAGAGAGTGACCATAGAGGTGAGTATCAACGCTGCCACTGAATTCGTTTTGAACTCATCTGCGCACACTGCCAGCGCCGACTCAGACACATGTCACCCTTGCCCGCCTTTCCCAGCCTCACATACCGACCTCAAACGGCGACCACGAGCGTTGGCAACAGCAACAGCAGTGGAGTAGATTTGGCCGCACTGGGATGAGGATTGCAAATAAATGGGTGCGATTCCCCGATTTTCATATTAGTTTGTCCTACATCTCCTTTCTTTTTTCCCACCATGTCGTCGCCTCAAGATTCACCGTGACAGCCGACGACGACGACTACGGTAACGATGACCGACGTCTTGTTCCCCCGCCCATGTCTAATGTTCCTTCTCCCGACACTCTCACTTCACAAACGCATTCCCAATTAGCCTCCATCCTCGCCGATGCCTGCAAAGAAGCAGAGCATCTTCGTTGTGAGCTGTCGTCGACTCGAAAACGCGCTGTCGGCCGTCTCAGGTCAAGGTTCAAACTCCTCGACCGCTGGTTCTTCGCCTAACGTGACACCATCGGCGGCCGTCCACAACCCCGACGCGGCGCGAGCCCTCATTCTTGAGTATGAAGAGAGAGTCGCCGAAGCGGAGCAGGCACGAGATGAGGCAGAGGCTCGAAGAAGGATGGTGGTGGATAACTGGCAGCAACTGGAGCGATATCTCCAAGGTCTTGAGTTCCATGCCTCAGACGCCAGAGCGGGGTTCGCCCGGATCGTAGCAGACGGTGGTGCGCCGTTGGTATTGGCGGATCTCAACGCTTTACCTGCTGCTAGTCGCTCACTATTCTCATCTTCGTCTACGATAGGGCCTCCGTCTACCAAGGGCCCACACCGAAACAATTCTACCGGCTCGACGGCATCGACAAGCAATCGTACCACCCACTATCCCTTATCGTCCTAACGTGCCCCCATATCAGCCACATCATCCATCTCGACCCTACAGCCCGAAAATGGAGGCAACCGCCCCCTCCCTCAAACGTCGCCATGCCGTCTAGGCGGTATTCACCACCACCTCAGCCTATCCCTCCTCCAATGGAGTACCGTGCTACCCGATCGGGACGACAATCGCAGGTGGAGCCAGGCCCTTTACCCCAACCAGGCCAGGTCCAAACGTATCAGACGCACGTCTTCGCGCCGGTGGTGACGGGCGCTCCGGTGAAGAAGAGCAAGTTCGGCGCCAGTGGAAGTTCGGGCAATCTAACAGGTGCATAGTTTCTTCAGACGACAGAATCGAATACTCACCCCTTCGCAGCGAATGGCTCCCAAAGCCAGGGCGACGTAAACGGCGTACAGTCGGCCCCTCCCCCACCTTCGTTTCCGCCGACGAATGCTCAGAGTCAACGCATATGCAGACAGTGCGGGTTTGCCTGGTCGGTACAAAGAGGGAAAGCCCTGCACCCCAGCCACTGCGGGGATAAGCCGATAACCTCACAGAGGGAATTGAGATGTTAGCTTAGTGATTACATTAAATAAATTCCCATTTACATCTGCGGCGGAAATGAGAAGTAAATGTAATTAACATATAAAATAAATTCACACTTCCATCGGGGAAGATAATCAGAAAACCTCCTGAGATAGCAACCGGAAGTTATCGAGAAAGATAATCTAAATATCATCCGGCTATGTTCTGAATTCCCTCGTCGAGGGAAATCAGGATATCTTCTGATTACCACGCAAGATGATTGGCAGAAGATAATCAAATTGCCATCTTACCATCCTCGGCGAGGGTATCCTGATGGAATTCTAATTTTCTTTTATCTTATCTTCGGGCTACCCTCGGCGATGGTATTTAGAATATCCGAGGTATCTATATCAGGCAATTTTTTATCTGTACCTCATGTGACTTGAATCATCGGCATCTTCCGCACCCGATCGCCCCCCAAGTCACGTCGCGGACTCCGTGATCCGTTTTTTCCTTCTTTCCTTCTTACCACCACATACACCTTTCCTGTAGATACTATGAATATAATGAATATATACATAACGCACATGTAGCAAACAATACATACTGTCCAAAATAATAGACATCAGAGAATGACGATTAAATTGACACTCCACATGCCTGAGCTCACGACCAGTATGCACATCGTTGTATATTAAGAAAGACAATCATTATCATTGTTATTCTCTAAGTCATTACTACAAGTTCATCTATCTACTTATTATTGCTATGTAGCTTTACCCAAGATCTACCCATACTTTTGCTGCTGATTTACACAAGTACTACTACTACATTACAGCCGTGAATCAAGACCATGTTGTCCCTTTCTATCAAAAGAATATCAATAGATTTGGCTAGCGTGTAAATGCGAAAATGAGCGTCGAATTCATACCGTACGTGTTTCTGTACTTACTTTCGAAGTTGTGTTGTCTTTTGCCGTAACTTTTTTCCGTTCAACCAGGCAGTGTAATCTTCGTAACGGTACCACTCATCCACGTAGATGTGGACCGTGATGGCCGCCCATTTCCCCTGAAATCCCCGGATTGTGATGTGTGCGCCGTCCGTGCTTTGATGGCGTCCATTGCTGCAAATGCTCAAATCAGTTAATATTCTCATCAGGTAAGCTACGTACATTATCACCCATGTGCTCAATTGCTCAACATTATACCCCAGACGCTCGCTCATCTCTTGCTTTGTTTGATCGCGAGTTAGAAAGTTCAATGTCACTTTGATCGTTTGTCGCTGGACGTCTCGTTGATTCGAAAGCAGCGATTTGACCATAGAAAGACGTGTCATGCTGGTGTTCAAATGGTAGTGTTGGTAGTGTTGGTTTGTTGGCGAGTCTGCGTAAATATCGCACCTATCTATATTATCCGACGGATTACAGGGTGTAATCGGTCGACCTCCTCCGTTTGGGACACAACAACTTCACACACCTCCGTTAGGGTCTACTGATGGGTAATCAGCTTGTTGTGTCCGGCTTTTCTTGTCCCGTTGTCCCTCCACACCCCCTTCTTCGTCGAGAATGTCGCTGAGCGTAGCGAAGCAACCGTTGCTCCCCAGGCCAGGGTTAGGTGACGAAATATGTCCGGGCATGTTAGGAGAGTATACTGATCTAGTTTCTACGGAGATAGCTGCCCTCCTCCTTGTGCTATAGCCCAAATACCGTTTTGGGACGAGGAGAAGGGGGGCCCAAGTCTCAGAAAGTGGGCCCAAGCGGACACAACAACTTACCATCTCTAGATATACCCAAAGGCTATATGGGAAGCCCTGTTGTGTCCGCTTGGGCCACTTCCTCATCATTCAGCAACTGGATTACTACCTGCAAAACCACTATACTGGCTACAAGGATATGGCAAATGGGCCCAAGCGGACACAACAACCTCCCAGACCTCCCCATATATATCCCTCAGGATTGGGCACCTGTTGTGTCCACTTGGGCCCACTTGGGCCTGACCTGTAGAATTATCTTTGTGTTTTATTTAATGCGCCCCTGTTCCCCTTTTCCCCTGACCTTCCTATTCAGGAAGCTGAGTTTTCGCATTTTCTCACAGTTACAATACATCACAACTCCGACCTCATTACAAAATTAGTTTCTCACAGTCAGTAGCTCACATTAGGGACTTCAAATTCCGCTCTAGTGGCACTTTTTGTAATGAAACATGGTCAGAACCTGCTCCAATTGCTTAGGTATATAGTGGAAAGTTGTTCAGAATAATTAAAAACATAAGAAGCAAAAACTCCGGAGTAGTTAGGGCCATTTTAAGGCAGTGAAAAGGTGCAAAAATGCGAAGTTAAACAGCAAATACAGGACTAGTGACTTAGGATTTGATTTTCATGACTTGCTTGAGTGGAGAAAAGTGTTCAGAATGCGAAATTACATGGGATACAGTTGACAGTATATAGCTGGCATATTTTAAGGACAAGCTACAGGCTCAAAAATGCGAAGTTAGCAGGAAGAATGAGCTGTACTTCCTCAGGATGTTGTTTTCATGACTTGCTTGAGTGGACAAAGTTGTTCAGAATATGAAAAAACATAAGTACAATGTGGAGAGCATTTTGTAGCAGCAGGTATTGCCATTTAAATTGAGCAAAAATGCGAAGTACAGCCAGAAGGTGACTCCTAGGCCCCCTGGGTCATGTGCTTACAGAATACTTCAGAGGTTTTCTGTAAGCACATGACCCAGGAGAGCTAGGGGATATTCCCACAGGCAAAGAACAACAAAATTCGCTCTGAGGGCCTTTTTTTGGTGAATACAAGGGCAGGACTTGTCCCAATTACTTAGGTATATGGAGTAAAGTTGCTGAGAATGAGAAAATACATAAAATACAGAAACTCCGGAGCTATTGGGGACAATTTGAAGTGGGAAAAGGTGCAAAAATGCGAAGTTTACCATTCACTACAGGAATACTGAGCCAAGGATTGATTTTCATCATTTGCTTGAGTGACAAGAAGTGTTCAGAATGAGAAATTACATAGGCTACAACTGAGCCAACATCACTAGCAGTCTTTGTTGCTAAGTTAGACAGGCAAAAATGCGAAGTTTAGCAAGAAATCATGCAATACTGGCTCAGGAATTGATTCTCAGGACTTGCTTGAGTGAAGGAAGTTGCTCCAAATGTGGAAAAACATAAATCTGAATTGGTCCGAGATTAGTTACACTGTTGCAGCATCAACAAAGTAGCAAAAATGCGAACTTGCACCTGGATGTAACCCCTTGAGTCCCCTGGCCCACTTAGGACGCTTTTCCCACAGTTACAAAAGTGCGAACCATTACATTAATGTGAACTCAGATATCCCACAGTCAGTTCCATGTAATAAACATCACAAAATCCGCTTTTTCTGCTGGTAGAGGATCAGGATGTGATCATGGAGCTTAGTTGTGAGTGTGAAGGTTGTGCAGAATGATGGAAAAAATGAGGCTAAGCTGGTCCGAAGCTATGTAAAAATTTATTGCACTCTGTACAAGTCAAGAATGCGAAAATGCAGCAAGAGATATGGCCATAGGAGGCCAGGAAGCGAGTTTCATGACTTGCTTGAGTGGGGAAAGTTGTTCGGAATGGAAAATAACATAACGATGAATTGGTCTGAAATGATTTCCACTGAGTCCAGGCTCAGCAATGAAGCAGAAATGCGAATTTATACCAGAATGTGACCCCTTGAGCCCCCTGGCCCACTTGGGAAGCATTTCCCACAGTTACAAAAGTGCGAACCATCACATTCGTTCAAACTCAGATGTCCCACAGTCAGTAAGAACTAATAAAGACTACAAAATCACCTCAAAACGGAGTTTTTTGATGGTAGAGGGTCAAGCTGTGCTCATGGAGCTTAGGTGTGAGTGTAAGAGTTGCTCAGAATAGCCAAAAACATAAGGGAGGATTGGTCCGAAGCTATCAAAAAAATTATTACACTCTGTACAGGGCCAAAAAGCGAAAACTGAGCAGGAGACATGGCTATAGAAGGCCAGAAAGTGATTTTCATGACTTGCTTGAGTGAAGAAAGTTGTTCAGAATGCCAAATAACATAACGATGAATTGGCCCGAAATGATTCTCAGTACATTCAGGCTCAGCAATGGAGCAAAAATGCGAATTAACACCAGAATGTGACCCCTTGAGCCCCTGGACTATTATAGAAGTCTTTCTCACAGTCACAAAAGTGCGAAGCATTACATTACTTTAGACTCAGATGTCCCACAGTCAGTACCATGTTATAAAGACTACAAAATCCGCTCAAAATGGATCTTGATGATGGTACAGGCTCAGGATGTCAGAATGGAGCTTAAGTGTCAGTGTGAAACTTGTTCAGAATGATGAAAAACATAAGTTAGAACTGATCCGAAGCGAATTACAAATTTATTTGACTCCCCACAAAGCAAAAAAGCGAAAACTGAGGAGGAGGCAAGGCAGTAGAAGGCCAGGAAGTGATTTTCATAGTTTGCTTGAGTGGAGAAAGTTGTTCAGAATAGCAAAAAACATAAGGATGAAATGGTCCGAAGTAATTGCCAGCACTTCCAGGCTCATCAAAGGAGAAAAAATGCGAAGTTACACAACAGACTTACCACTCAAGCCCCTGGCTCAGCCCCCAACTCCGGAGCTAGTAGGCTACTACATAAGATATTCACACAGTTACAAAAATGCGAAATAGTGACTACAAATTATACAAAGTGAACCAATGACTAGAAAGCTTAGCTGTCTGAACAAGAGTTGATCAGAGAAGTTGAATACATATGACTAGAACATAATTATGAGTATAATTCAAGTATTGATGGCTGTACTAGTGAAAACTTCGAGATGAAGGGGGTGTATTACAAGTAATTCAGAAGCAGATTCTCACAGTCAATGGTGGTGTAACAAGACTACAAAATCCGCTCTAACTGGAATTTGTAATAGAATAGAAGTGCAAGTGATGAGTAGCTACATTGTCACAGTCAGTAAAGAGTCCAAAATGCGAAAGTAGCAAGATATTGAAGGTAGTGGTAGTGATAGATTCCATATATGGATGGAACCCAGTCCATGGACACTGTATATGGCTGCAACCCGATCCGTGGAGGTAGTGGAGTGTTGAAACCCGGTCTGATTGTATCATACGTGGCTAGAACCCGATCCGGTCGATGTAGAAGCAGAGTGAACGCGTAGAATTAAATGTAAGGTTCGGTATTGAAAGGGTTAGGGTTAGGGTTAGGGTTAGGGTTAGGGTTAGGGTTAGGGTTAGGGTTAGGGTTAGGGTTAGGGTTAGGGTTAGGGTTAGGGTTAGGGTTAGGGTTAGGGTTAGGGTTAGGGTTAGGGTTAGGGTTAGGGTTAGG
>NW_023503169.1:0-54081 GCF_014466165.1 Pleurotus ostreatus
AATTTCTTGTAGCCTTTTTATTCAACTCTTTTAACTGTTTCGCACTTAAAGATTTAAAAACAGTATATTTAAAAAGAAAGTATAATTTATTTGCTTAATATAAATTATAAAAGGACTTTTCCTATTACATTTAAAACAGGTCCCTAACAAAAAAGTTAGTACAAACAATTGGTACACTAGAGAAACACAGCCTATTGATCCTTTCGTACTAGAAGGTCTGCCCCTTTTTACTATTTCTTCCTCCAGAAGATAGGGACCATACTGACTCACGTCGTATTAAACCCAACTCGCGTACCCTTTTAATCGGCGAACAGCCGAACCCTTCCAAGCTTCTTCCCCCGGAGGATAGGATGAGTCGACATCGAGGTGCCAATCAGCCGAGACAATGTGTACTCTCGTCGGCTATCAGCCTGTTATCCCTAGCGTAACTTTTATCAATTGATCCCCGTCTATCCCATATTATAGCGAGGGGTCACTATGCCCTACTTACGTATCTGTGCGACTTTTAGGTCTTTCAGTTAAGCATGCTTACCGCCATTGAGCCCTGCACAACCTTTCACTGGTTGATTGATCTCCATTCAATTTCTAGCTATACCTTTTTTAATTTTTTGTGTATTTCTTTACTATATACAAAAGTATATGAAAGATATTAATATAAAAAATATAATATTTTGTTATATTTTATTTGTTTGAAATGTAAAATAATTTAAATCCAGAAACTAAATTTAAACTTAAACATTATAATAATTTAAATATTTGGATGTACTTTGCTACTTTATTAAAGACGACCGCCCCAGTCAAACTGCCAATTAGTAACCTCTCCCTTTTAAGTTTTTATTTTATATAAAGGTAAACATTAACCCAACCTAAGTTTTAAGGTTTCCACAAATAGTCTATCGACTTACCTATTCTCTAGTAACAAAGGTTGTTGTAGATTAATATGATAACTAACTACAGTAAAGCTGCATAGGGTCTTCCCGTCCCCCTGGAGGTAACCCGCATCTGCACGGGTAATTCAATTTCACTGAGCAAGTTGTAGAGACAGTGAGGCCCTCGTTACATTATTGATACCGGACCACATTTAATGGCCAATTTATTTTGCTACCTTAGGATCCTCATAGTTAAGACCGCTATTAACCAGACTTTCGATTAGTCACAGAAACTATAACCTCTCTTATATTAATGGCATCGGGCAAATTTCGACCACAATACTATCATTTACATGATTGCTGTGATCTGTGTTTTTAGTAAACAGTCGGGGCCTCCGATTATGTGTCACCGCCTTATAAAAAAAAACAAATATGAAATATTTTACTATTTAATAATTATTATTAATAATATGCGGTACCTCTTGTTGTCAAACTTATGAGGTGAATTTGCCGAGTTCCTTAACAACTTTTAGCTCTACGCCTTAGTATTCTCTACCTACGAACCTGTGTCGGTTTAGGGTACGGTAGTCTTAATTTGATTTTTCTATTTTCTTATTTAAAAAATAAAAAGAATAAAGGTAACTATAAAATTTGTAAAATTTAGACCTATTAAAAATAAAATTAAGTTCTTACAGATAAAAATAAAATTTTATCTCATATTAATTTCCTGATCCAAAAAATGGATTTTCTATTATATACTCATCAGCCAAAACTTTCGTTCTAGTCCTTAGAGGCCGCATTCACGTAAGGTGGATTAACCTTTCACTTACAACCCTTTCGTATTCGGCGAGAAGTATTATAACTTCTTTTTACGTTACTCATGTCAGCATTCTCTCTTCAGTTACCTAAAAACAATGAAACACTGTTTTATAAATAGTTTGACTGAATGTTCTACTACCTAGGTTTAAAATAA
The DNA here is from genome assembly GCF_014466165.1 of Pleurotus ostreatus. Taxonomy (NCBI): domain Eukaryota; kingdom Fungi; phylum Basidiomycota; class Agaricomycetes; order Agaricales; family Pleurotaceae; genus Pleurotus; species Pleurotus ostreatus. The sequence continues at coordinate 1,843 of NW_023503169.1, forward strand.
GAATTTTAAAAAAGAAAAACTTTTTATTTTATTTATTTATTTATTTATTTTTATTTTTTATTTTTATTTTTATTTTAAACCAACACGATATCGGTTGATTATTTTAGACCCGTTAAATTTTCGGCGCTACAATCTAGACTGCTGATGCGTTGTTACATACGATCATTATAAGAAGCTACTTCCAAGCTCACTTCACAGCTGTATCCGATTTTAAACATCCTTAATTTCACTTAATAATCATTTGGGACCTTGATCAATGTTCTCGGCTGTTTCCGTCTTGACTATCCAACTTAGCATGGATAGTCTGAATATCTACCATCAATTTATGTACTTCCGAGATTCGCTTCCATAGGTAAGATTTTCGAGGTCCCCACAACCTAAACGCCTATAAGACGAGATTATTTAGAAATAATGACTCTTATACTTGTTGGGAATTGCCTTGCTGTACCTCCATAAATTTTGTGTAGATGTCATACTTAAATATGTTTCGGTAGAAAACCAGATAGCACCAGGTCAGATTGGCATTTCACCGCTTACTAAAACTCATCGGAGAATTATGCAACATTCACCCGTTCGATCCATTATAATCTGGTCTTAGTAAGATCACCTGGCTTCGGGTCTAATAGAAGTAACTTATCCATCACTATATTTTTTTATGTTAAAAAGTTGAAAACCTTTATTTTAATTATAGTCCAGTCGCTTTCGCTAGGGCTTTTAACCTTGCTACTCCTATTAACTTGCTGACCCATTATGCAAAAGGTACGCCGTCATTTCTTTGAAATTTCGACTGCTTATAGAGTTACTAATTCAAGATCTTTTTCACCGGCATTTATTAAATTATAATATTTTTTAGATATTATTTAAATTTTAATAATTACTCTTATGTTTCTTTAAACCATTGCTTTTCAAACTTTTCCTTTACAGTACTTTTTCACTATCGCTAAATTTATAATACTTAGCCTTAGAGGATGGTTCCCCTATATTCCGACAAGTTAACTCTCATCGTACTTATTATATTATTTTTTTATAAATCTACAGGACTTATTGTATTTAACCTTCTTTGAACAAAATTTTTTTATTTCAAATAAAATTATTTGTAAATTAAGTTCTTTTTTTCATATTACTTATTTAAGTTTATTGGTATAAATTTTATTAAGAATATTATAAAAAAGAGTTAATTTATTCAATTTATAAAAGATAATCTTAGGCTAATCCGATTTCACTCACCATTACTTTCGGAGTCTCGGTTGATTTCCTTTCCTTTCCTTACTAAAATGTTTTACTTCAGGAAGTATTAATTAAAAGGTTTCCCTTAGGATCGCTTTCACGATAAATAATTTAATATTATGAAAGCATTTGGTTGACACCTCCTTTTGTATAAATTTGCTTGTGCTATCCTTAATAACCCCTTTGAATTACTTTTTTATTTTTTGTGATGTTATACTATATTGTCATCGATACTTTTATATTAATTATTTAAAAAAAGAAAGTTTATATATTTATAATTTTATTTTATAATTATAATTTTTGAATATATTTTTTGGTTTTCTAATTTTCTACTTTAAATTACAATCATACCCTAGGATAATAGGTCCTTAAAAAAAATGACCAAAAGGGAAACGTTTTACTTTTTTGCCTTGAGCCTCGGCTCCTTAGCCTTAGGATAGGGGTAAGAGGGTAGGGTAAAGTGAGGGTAATGTATAGGGTGTAAAAGAAAGTAATGATTTGGGATAGGGCAGGGTAAAGTGAGGGTAATGTATAGGGTGTAAAAGAAAGTAATGATTTGGGATAGGGCAGGGTAAAGTGAGGGTAATGTATAGGGTGTAAAAGAAAGTAATGATTTGGGATAGGGCAGGTTTTAAAGTGTTTAGGGATATATTTAAGTATTACACAAAAAGGTTAAAACTTGAGGAAAACAACAACAAAAAATGGTAACAAAACAAAAACAACAACAAAAACAACAAAAAATAAATAAATTAGGCTTTACTACATTAAAAGAGTCTATTAACCCCCTTTGCATCTTCTCCTAACTTCTTTAGTAAATAAAGGATTTTTAACATTTGTTAAAAGTGGTTGTAATTAAATGGTATAATATCTGTTAAGCCAAACAGGAGTTACCAGTTCAAATCTGGTTAATCACGTGTAAAGAAAGAGTGTAAAAGCTTAAAATTTTTTAAAATTAAATTTTTAAGTTTTAAATACAACGGTCTATTATCCAAATCGTGGTCAAGGTTGAAAATTTTTATGGGCATAAAAACATTGTTTACTAAAACCTTACTACTATTTTGACAAACAGAAATGTCAACATTTTTAATAGTTATGCTTAAATCTTTGAAAGATTTAAAAAATCTTAGCACGTTTCTATGTATAAAAACACCCCCATTAAATTTTCTTTTTACATCCTCAAAAGATATAGAATTTCTAGTAACCCCAGCAAACACAGATTGTTCGATTTTATTATTAAAATCATCTAAGAACCAATAACCATATTGTTTAACACCAAAGAAGTAAGCTTCTTGTATAACTTTATTATTAAGCTCATCTTTAAGTAGTCCCAATTCTTTACCGACTAAATTTAAGGGTAAAGGTTTAAAACTACAAATATAGTTACTGAGTTTTTTGACATAAAGAAACGAATTTTTTTGTATATAATTTAACTAAAGATTTTTTTTTATAGAACTTAACTACAGACTTGGTATAAAAAGGTTTTACGGGAATAAGAGAGAAAATTTGGAACATTTATTTATTTTTTTAGGTAAAAGGACAAAAGGATCTGGAAAATGTTTATGCGAAAATGCAGAATAATTAGACAGTTATATTTATTTAGGTTTATTAAATAAAAAATAAACACAACATCCATCCAACATTGAGGGAAATACTTAATTAGATACCTACTTTAGGTCCCGAGGCTTAGCGACCAACAAAACTGTCCTCTCCTCTCCGAGCCGAGCCGGTGCTAGAGGTCCCACCCGAGTTTACAAACATAAAGGCAGGCAGCTGGTGCGGCGTAGCAGGAGTGTAGCAGGAGAGAAATAAAGGGACTTAAAAGAAGAAACGTAAATAGTATCTGTTATTGTAAACATTTATATTCGGAGGATAAATAATTATTTTTTATTATAAAAGTAAGTAAAATAAAAATATATAGTCATTATAAAATTATATTTTTTTAATAAGATATAAAATTTTTCTTTATAAAAGGATTGATTTAAAGAATAATAAAGTATTTAAAGATTTATAAAGAATTTCACCTTTAAAGAGTTTAATGGTAGATGACAAACTGGTTCGTCGCTCCCTTTGGGTGGGAGACATATAGCGTGTTCGAGTCGCGCCTACCATATTAAATAGAGTATTTATTTGGGTTATTTAAATTTAAAAGGAAGGGGGAATCTGATAATGGTAATCAGTTGTATTTGCATTACAAATATGATAGTTCGAATCTATCTTTCTCCAAGAGAATAAAATTTATTTTAATAAATTAAATTATAAACTTTATTTTATAGAATTTATTTTATTAAATTTTTTATAAAATGAAATAATAAATAAACTTAATATTATAAAAAGATAATATTATAAGAATATCAGAAAATAACAGAAATGTATAAGTAAAAGTTAAATTAAATATTTTATTTATACTTATATTTATACTTATATTTATATTTTATATGAAAATTAGTTATATTATATTAGTAAATTATAGTATAGTAAATTATAGTATAGTAAATTATAGTATAGTAAATTATAGTATAGTATAGTATAGAGAGATAGAGGAATTAGGGATAGAGAAGTATAAATTAGATATATATAGCTTTCTAGAATTATAAAGTATAATCCCTTGGTCTGGTAATACTATTGAATCTATTAAGTTTAAAGAATATAACTAAATTAAATTAGTTCTCCCTAATCCTTACTTTCTTTGATCCCCTATACCTCCCGCCACTCTCTTTACCTTACATTTCCTCCCCCTATCCCGAATCATTACTATTTTTCTTTATATGTTATACTTCTATTTATAGTTATAAGTCTATTATAGAGTATACTGGTATTGGTTCTATACAGAGGTATTTAAGGTTATATTTCTTATTAGCTTACTTTTTATATTAGATGTACAAAAATATAATCAAATAAACTTATCTGTGAATACTATTGATTCTAGTTAAATAATATTCTGAAGCTCCGGACTCTAGTATCCTAATTTATTTCACTAAGAACAAATAAACTCCTTATGATTAATTCTCAAAAGAATATATTTTGATATAATGTATACTAGATTTGACTTTAAATTGTTGTATAAAAAAATAGAGTAGCTTTCTTTTAATAGAATAATTATTATTTAAGTCCCAAATTTAAATAAAGAATAATAAAATAATTTAACAGTGAATAACTGAATTTCTAGTCTCTAGGACTCTGTCCAATTTTTATAAAATAAAATAAATCCTTTTTTCAGTTTTCCTTTTATATTTAAATCTTTAAAGTACTTATATATTAAAAATTTAAATTTCTTTCATTGATAATAGAATAGTTTAGATAAATAGTAAGTCTCTCATTACTATTAAAATATATTTTTTAGAGAATTAATTAAAAAAATTTTTTAATAATAAAATATTTAAATTATCTCTTTTTAAATAAGTTTTTACGTTCGGACTAAATGGGTGTGATATATTTTAAATATACAAACAAATAAGTAATGTTATTAAAAAAAATAAAAAGAGAAATGATTAGTTGAAAACTAAGAAGTATAAAAGATTCCAGATTTATACTTTGACTCATTTTATTTAAATTAAAAAAGTCATGTTTTTTTTTTACAACAGAAGGTAAGTATTTATTTATTACAAACTCTTAATTTTAATAGAAAATTTTGTTAGCTAATATAAATCTATTTAAGTATATAAAAAATAAAGGAGAAAGTAGGGAGTATTAAAAATTTATACTATTTCTGTACATAAAAATACTCGTACTTTTTTAATTACAGTTAAAGGATTAATATCTCAAATAACAATATTATAAATTAAGGTTATAATTATTAATGTAAATATAAAATTAAACTTTAACCTATTTAGGTTATCTTTTAAGAAGCTAAGTATTTTGTTACTATATATCTCATTTTTGTTTTGTTTGTAAAATTCTAGAAACGGGTAATAAATGGAATTAAATTTGATATTTTTGGTTGTAATTAAGGAAAAGGGGTTAAAGTTATAGATTTTAAATCTTTATAGATGGTTAAGATTATTAATCTTTAACAGGTTTTGATAGGATATACATGTGAGGATCTACGGGAAATGCCTCTATTGGAATGGTATGAGTTATTAAAAATATTGTCATCACCAATATTTGAACTAACCCTATAAAAATTACAACAGGCATCCAGATTAAGCTAAATTTTAGCAAGAAATACTGGTATTTGATGTAGAATTGCAAGTATTTATTATTAAATTTAGATAGTAAATATTCCTTTTTACTATTAAAAATTAATAAAAAAATAAAAATAGAGAAGAAGATAAGCACACCTAAAATAGACATTAGTAATAATAGGTGTATAAGTAATTGTTGTCCTAAAAGATCATCTAAGTAACCTTCAAAGGATGCAGGTTTAAACACTGTGAAAACTAGTTGGATGTATTTCTCCATAAGCATTTCTAAGCTGAAACTATCAAAAATGGAACTATCTATGAACTTTGATACATTTTCGCCTGAAAGCTGTTTACTTATTTCTTCACTAGTTAAAAATTTACCACCGTTTGTCTCGGTAGGCCATTTGTTATTAGCTTTAAAGTCAGATATAGCTCTCAACACGCTTGTTAACCCGTTTGGAATTTCAATAGCCATACTATAAATTGTAATCGGGATTGAAACTCCTAAACTACCTAATGCAGCTAAAGCTTTTATTCGGGAATTTCCAGGTACAATTCTGTGAACAGCTGCACCGGTCCCAACAATCCCCCACACTTGAGGTAGAGGTGTTGGAAAAACTCTTACTGGATCTTGAGCAATAGGTTGTATATTATTGTTTTCACCATTTACAAATGCAAATTTGGCTCCCGCAGCTAAAAAATAATCTAGTATTATTCTTAAAAAATCTGTAAAGAAAAATAAAACAGATAAAATAAGGATGAAGGTTACAACCTTATCTGTTAAAGTATCACTTTTACAAAAATGATGTAGTTTAAGACCTAGCAATTTATTGGTAGCAGCGTAGTTAATTAAGAGTGCTAAAACTAAGATGATAGTAAATAGTAACATTATTCTCACTTTAAAGGGGCGTCTGATAGTAAGCTAATAAGGGAAAATAAAATTAGGGTTCAAAAAATTTTAGGTTTTTGAAATTGAATATTACACATATTCAATTTGAGATTTTGTCAACTTTTTTTTGTGACAAAACTTTTTCTTTTAAACTATGACATTTTTGTTAATCCGTCTTCATAAACCTGGAAGAGCGTCACGGTTTGTTATAGAATCAAACATTTTACCGTTGGAAAGAGAGCAAAGAAATCATAAAGGAGTTGAACCTTTATTGTAATTTTACCTCCATTTGAGGAAAGTTACATCACCATCTTGATTTGTTTAGAATTTTTTTATCTTTTTTATATATAACATTTTTATTTTCTTTAAAATAGAAATAGTATTAAAATAATGAGGAGGATAAATTTGACAAAATTCACTAATTAAAATTTATTTTTTTGGTCGACTAGGCTCGTAGGTCAGAATTAAGGTCCTTTTAGGAAATAAACAGTAGTAAGGTAGTTTAACCTTTACCTTTATAATAACTTTGAAATAATTTAAATTCTTGAACTATACATACTATAATAAAAAAGAGAAATACTTTTCTTTACATACTATAATAAAAAAGAGAAATACTTTTCTTTATACGGTAATCTTAAAAAAAACTTACTAATTAATAATATGTTAAAAATCCAAAAGTATTAGAGGGGGGGTTAATTATTTATTTTCTAAATAATCTAGTTTTTATTACTTAATTTAGTAATATACATTCTAATTACTTGTTGGAATGTGTATAATGGTAAAATATATTTAGAAAAGATATAAACTAATGCTAATAAAATAATAAATGAAAATGATAATTGATTTAAAAAGAAAAATGGTATTAATTGTGGCATTATTTAATTATTTAAAATTTAATGTTCTAAAATAAAAGAACTATCTCTGCTTTTTATAGCAAAATAATAAGTAAATATTATACTATATTATTTTATAAATGAGACATAAAGGGTAACTTAAATTAAAAACTAAATTAAAATGTTTTGTTTATGTACATAAATTTAAGTTAATTAGACCTTATGGCCTATGTAAATTAAATACTTGTGTATATTAGATTTAAAATTTTTTAAAATAATATTATTTTGTACTTATTTAAAAAATAATAATAAATTTAATTATAAAATAAAATTATTTAAAGATAATATTATTTTATTACGAGTAATCAGATTCGAACTGATGATATCTACTTGGAAGGTAGAGGCTATACCAACTTAACTATACTCGCCGCTTTAAATTTTACTAACTCTTTTAATAATTAAACAGAACTTTAAGAAAGATTATTATAAAAAAATATACTTTATTCATGTGTTTTTGTTAGAAGTTATTAAATTTTTTTATTTCTTTTACAAATAAAATTTGACCTTCGATATATAAAGGAATATTTAAATGAAAATAGTTCTTTTTCCTTACAAATTAATACATTCCTATCCTTACTAATAGAAAAAATATAAGAAGAGCTATCTAGAGACTCAGAAATTTGTAATCTGACCCTATGCCTTATTTATGAGCTTCCCAATCTACCAATTTTCTATCTTTTCTCCTCTAGATAAATAAAGATCTTAAAATATAGGGAATGTGGTAGACCTAACCACCTAAAGGTAAATGAAATGGGGTATCTAAGTTATCTATATATATAACATTCAATATTTTATCTTTGTCTAAAGTTAAATTTTTAAGGTTGTCTGCTTTTAAATCTTCAGTATAAAAAAAACTAGAAACTAAATGATTAGTATTATTGTTAATGTGAAACTTATCAAAACTTCTAGCAAAGTTTGCAAATAAATAAAAGTTTTTGTTCATTTTGGGTTTTTGGTTTTGTTTTTTTAGAGAAAGAAAAATTTTTAATTTAATGATATTATTTCTCTTAAGTAATATCACCTTTTTATATAGATTTGTTAGTATTTTTAAATAAATCAGAGAATAGATTTATTTTTTTAAGAGGAAAGAGTAGTTAACACCATACCTTTTTGGGTGTGAGAGTCAATTGTCTAAGAAGGTGAAGGGGGTTTAATAAATATCTTTTTTTAATACTATACTTTTTATAAGTCCTGTCTAGTTAATTACTTTACCTTTCCTACTTTTCTACCATTTTAATTTTTCGGATCCTTTAAGTAAGGGTTCAGTGGTAGGCTCCTCCAGCATCGGAGGGTACGTAGTAAGGCAACTAAGCCAAATAAAAAATATTAGCAAAAGAAAATTATTTTTTTTATATAATTTACTATTTAATGTACTAGTTAATATATTTTTTTATATTAATGAAAGATTAAGAAAATACTCTGGCCTACGGAAAGAAGAAATTATTAATTTTTATTAATTTTTATTAATTTTTATTAATTTTTATTAATTTTTATTAATTTTTATTAATTTTTATTAATTTTTATTAATTTTTATTATTTAAAGAAGGAAAAGATAAAACTAATATAATAGAAGCCAGATAAATAATAACTAATCTAAATTCACTTAACATTGAAACATCAATTAAAATAGGAGCGAAAACTACAAATAATAAAGATAATAATCCTAATGTGATATAAAGAGCATAAGTTGTTACTATTCCAGTATCTAATTTAGCAATATTCTTACCTGTATTAGTAAAGGCAGTAGATAAACCATAAGGTCCTAAGAATTCAATAGCTCCTCTATCTAATTCTTTAGATATTGTATAACCTAATAATAATCCTTTAGAAATAAAATAATGATTATAAATTACATCAAAATAATATTTTCCATTTAAGAAACCATAAATTTTTTTACTTATAGAATTATCAGTTAATTGATTAATAAATTCAGGATTATTATGATATAGATATATAGCTAAAACTGAACCAATTAAACTTAAAATAACTGGTAATAATTTAATAATAAGATTTAAAGAGAATTCTGCTTCAATAATAGAAATATTATTAGGATGAATAAATAAAGAATTTCCAAAGAAATCAGAACCTACCCCTACAAATAAATCAGAGAATACAAATCCAAATAAAATACTAAATAAAGCTAAAATAACTAATGGAATAATAATAGCTAAATTTGATTCATGAGAATGTAAATAATTAAATTTAGGTCCATTTGGTACAGTTAAGAATACTAAACTTATTAATCTAAAACTATAAAAGGCTGTTATACCTGCAGTTATTGTTCCTAAAATATAAGCATAAAAGCCACTAAAAGTGTATTGACCAAAAGCTAATTCTAAGATTAAATCTTTACTATAGAAACCTGTAAGGAATGGAGTAGCTAATAAACTAAGAGATCCTACTAACATTACAGAATAAGTAAATGGTAAAAATTTTATTAAACCACCCATTTTTCTTATATCTTGTTGATCTGCAAAAGAATGAATTACAGCACCTGCACCTAAGAATAATAATGCTTTAAAGAAAGCATGATTTACAGTATGCATTAAAGCAACATTATACTGACTTAATCCTACTGCCATTACCATATATCCTAATTGACTTATAGTACTGAAAGCTATTATTCTTTTTAAATCATTTTGCACTAAACCACTTGTAGCAGCAAAAAAGGCTGTAGTTGCTCCTATTAAAGTTATTACTAATAAGGCAGTAGAACTATATTCTAATATAGGGGAAGATCTTAATAATAAATAGATACCTGCTGTTACTAGAGTAGCTGCATGAAGTAAAGCACTTACTGGTGTAGGAGCTTCCATTGAACCAGGTAACCAAGAATGAAATGGTATATTAGCCGATTTCGCCATAGCACCCATAAATAATAATAAAGATATAATTGTTATTGCTGTTTCATTCATATAAGGAGATAAACTAAAGATTGTGGAATAATTTAAAGAACCAAATAATGAAAAAATAGCAAAGAATCCTATACTTAATCCCATATCACCTACTCTATTCATAGTTAAAGCTAAAATAGAAGCTTTATTTGCTTGAATTCTAGTAAAATAGAAATTTATTAATAAATAAGAGACTACACCGATAGTTTCCCAACCTATAAACATTACGAAATAATTACCTCCACTTATTAAAACTAACATACCTGCGGTGAAAGCAGATAAATAAGACATAAATCTTTGAACATGAGGATCTTCAGACATATAAGAAATACTATAGATATGAATTAAACTGGAACAATATAAAACAGCTAAACCTAAAGATACTGTTAATTGATCATAATAAAATTCCCAAGAAATAGACATTATTTCTGAATCAATCCAACTTCCTAAATTAATAGAAACAGGAGAACCGCAAAGACCTACTTCATAGAAAGCAACAGTCATTAATACTGAAGATAAAATTAAACAAGTACATGTTATAAAAAGAGACCCTGTAACACCTACTTTTCTACCCATAAAACCTGAAACAATAGAACCTAATAAAGGTAAAATAATAATTGAAAGATACATTATGTTCTTAAAGAAATAGTTCCTCTTAATCTATAATAAGCAACAAGAATACTTAAACCTATAACAGATTCTGCTCCTGCAATAGAAATAATATATATACTAAAGGTTTGTCCTACATTATCATCAAAACTATAAGATGATATTAATACTAATAAAGTTACTGCTAGTAACATTATTTCTATGGCTATTATCATTAGAATTATATTTTTTCTATTTAATATAAACCCTAAGATACCAATTAAAAATAAAAATAATGAAAGATTCATAGTTATGTATTTGTTAAATTCTTTATAGAAACGGGTAATAAATGAAATTTAATTTGGCCTAAAAAAATAAGAATATATTAATTTCAGTTAATCTATAGTTTGTTTTTAAAGATCTTTAGAAATTTTTTATATTTTTGTTATATTCTTTTTCTGATATTTTTTTTTTATTTTACTCTTATATAGATCTTTTAAGACTCTAAGGTAAGAGGAAATTTATAAAATTTAAGACTCTAAGATAAGAGTAATTTAAAAGCAAAAGGTTTAAACTTATTTTTTTTAATAAAGGGGGGTTATAAATTTTTATAATTTTAATAATCCTCAATTATTCTTTTTTATTATATTTATATTTATATTATATTTATATTTATATTTATATTTATTCACTTTTATATTTATATTTAGATTTATATTTTATATTTATATTTATATTTATAATTTATATTTTAATAAAATTTATTTTATTCTTTTTTATTTGAGTATACTGCTTAGTTTTTAGTATCCTTATTACACAATTATTTTTAATTTAAAGTTATAAATTAAAAATAATTTATAAAATATTTCTTTATACTCAAATAAAAATATAAATATAAATTTTTATATAAATATAAATATAATAAATATAAATATAAATATATAATATAATATAAATATAAAATATAAATATAAATATAAATATAAATATAAATATAAATATAAATATAAATATAATAAAAAAAATAATTATGATTATAAATATTATAAAAATTTCTAACCCCCCTTTATTAAAAAAAATAAGTTTAAACCTTTTTGTTTTAAATTACTCTTATCTTAGAGTCTTAAATTTTATAAATTTCCTCTTACCTTAGAGTCTTAAAAGATCTATATAAGAGTAAAATAAAAAAAAAATATCAGAAAAAGAATATAACAAAAATATAAAAAATTTCTAAAGATCTTTAAAAACAAACTATAGATTAACTGAAATTAATATATTCTTATTTTTTTAGGCCAAATTAAATTTCATTTATTACCCGTTTCTATAAAGAATTTAACAAATACATAACTATGAATCTTTCATTATTTTTATTTTTAATTGGTATCTTAGGGTTTATATTAAATAGAAAAAATATAATTCTAATGATAATAGCCATAGAAATAATGTTACTAGCAGTAACTTTATTAGTATTAATATCATCTTATAGTTTTGATGATAATGTAGGACAAACCTTTAGTATATATATTATTTCTATTGCAGGAGCAGAATCTGTTATAGGTTTAAGTATTCTTGTTGCTTATTATAGATTAAGAGGAACTATTTCTTTAAGAACATAATGTATCTTTCAATTATTATTTTACCTTTATTAGGTTCTATTGTTTCAGGTTTTATGGGTAGAAAAGTAGGTGTTACAGGGTCTCTTTTTATAACATGTACTTGTTTAATTTTATCTTCAGTATTAATGACTGTTGCTTTCTATGAAGTAGGTCTTTGCGGTTCTCCTGTTTCTATTAATTTAGGAAGTTGGATTGATTCAGAAATAATGTCTATTTCTTGGGAATTTTATTATGATCAATTAACAGTATCTTTAGGTTTAGCTGTTTTATATTGTTCCAGTTTAATTCATATCTATAGTATTTCTTATATGTCTGAAGATCCTCATGTTCAAAGATTTATGTCTTATTTATCTGCTTTCACCGCAGGTATGTTAGTTTTAATAAGTGGAGGTAATTATTTCGTAATGTTTATAGGTTGGGAAACTATCGGTGTAGTCTCTTATTTATTAATAAATTTCTATTTTACTAGAATTCAAGCAAATAAAGCTTCTATTTTAGCTTTAACTATGAATAGAGTAGGTGATATGGGATTAAGTATAGGATTCTTTGCTATTTTTTCATTATTTGGTTCTTTAAATTATTCCACAATCTTTAGTTTATCTCCTTATATGAATGAAACAGCAATAACAATTATATCTTTATTATTATTTATGGGTGCTATGGCGAAATCGGCTAATATACCATTTCATTCTTGGTTACCTGGTTCAATGGAAGCTCCTACACCAGTAAGTGCTTTACTTCATGCAGCTACTCTAGTAACAGCAGGTATCTATTTATTATTAAGATCTTCCCCTATATTAGAATATAGTTCTACTGCCTTATTAGTAATAACTTTAATAGGAGCAACTACAGCCTTTTTTGCTGCTACAAGTGGTTTAGTGCAAAATGATTTAAAAAGAATAATAGCTTTCAGTACTATAAGTCAATTAGGATATATGGTAATGGCAGTAGGATTAAGTCAGTATAATGTTGCTTTAATGCATACTGTAAATCATGCTTTCTTTAAAGCATTATTATTCTTAGGTGCAGGTGCTGTAATTCATTCTTTTGCAGATCAACAAGATATAAGAAAAATGGGTGGTTTAATAAAATTTTTACCATTTACTTATTCTGTAATGTTAGTAGGATCTCTTAGTTTATTAGCTACTCCATTCCTTACAGGTTTCTATAGTAAAGATTTAATCTTAGAATTAGCTTTTGGTCAATACACTTTTAGTGGCTTTTATGCTTATATTTTAGGAACAATAACTGCAGGTATAACAGCCTTTTATAGTTTTAGATTAATAAGTTTAGTATTCTTAACTGTACCAAATGGACCTAAATTTAATTATTTACATTCTCATGAATCAAATTTAGCTATTATTATTCCATTAGTTATTTTAGCTTTATTTAGTATTTTATTTGGATTTGTATTCTCTGATTTATTTGTAGGGGTAGGTTCTGATTTCTTTGGAAATTCTTTATTTATTCATCCTAATAATATTTCTATTATTGAAGCAGAATTCTCTTTAAATCTTATTATTAAATTATTACCAGTTATTTTAAGTTTAATTGGTTCAGTTTTAGCTATATATCTATATCATAATAATCCTGAATTTATTAATCAATTAACTGATAATTCTATAAGTAAAAAAATTTATGGTTTCTTAAATGGAAAATATTATTTTGATGTAATTTATAATCATTATTTTATTTCTAAAGGATTATTATTAGGTTATACAATATCTAAAGAATTAGATAGAGGAGCTATTGAATTCTTAGGACCTTATGGTTTATCTACTGCCTTTACTAATACAGGTAAGAATATTGCTAAATTAGATACTGGAATAGTAACAACTTATGCTCTTTATATCACATTAGGATTATTATCTTTATTATTTGTAGTTTTCGCTCCTATTTTAATTGATGTTTCAATGTTAAGTGAATTTAGATTAGTTATTATTTATCTGGCTTCTATTATATTAGTTTTATCTTTTCCTTCTTTAAATAATAAAAATTAATAAAAATTAATAAAAATTAATAAAAATTAATAAAAATTAATAAAAATTAATAAAAATTAATAAAAATTAATAAAAATTAATAATTTCTTCTTTCCGTAGGCCAGAGTATTTTCTTAATCTTTCATTAATATAAAAAAATATATTAACTAGTACATTAAATAGTAAATTATATAAAAAAAATAATTTTCTTTTGCTAATATTTTTTATTTGGCTTAGTTGCCTTACTACGTACCCTCCGATGCTGGAGGAGCCTACCACTGAACCCTTACTTAAAGGATCCGAAAAATTAAAATGGTAGAAAAGTAGGAAAGGTAAAGTAATTAACTAGACAGGACTTATAAAAAGTATAGTATTAAAAAAAGATATTTATTAAACCCCCTTCACCTTCTTAGACAATTGACTCTCACACCCAAAAAGGTATGGTGTTAACTACTCTTTCCTCTTAAAAAAATAAATCTATTCTCTGATTTATTTAAAAATACTAACAAATCTATATAAAAAGGTGATATTACTTAAGAGAAATAATATCATTAAATTAAAAATTTTTCTTTCTCTAAAAAAAACAAAACCAAAAACCCAAAATGAACAAAAACTTTTATTTATTTGCAAACTTTGCTAGAAGTTTTGATAAGTTTCACATTAACAATAATACTAATCATTTAGTTTCTAGTTTTTTTTATACTGAAGATTTAAAAGCAGACAACCTTAAAAATTTAACTTTAGACAAAGATAAAATATTGAATGTTATATATATAGATAACTTAGATACCCCATTTCATTTACCTTTAGGTGGTTAGGTCTACCACATTCCCTATATTTTAAGATCTTTATTTATCTAGAGGAGAAAAGATAGAAAATTGGTAGATTGGGAAGCTCATAAATAAGGCATAGGGTCAGATTACAAATTTCTGAGTCTCTAGATAGCTCTTCTTATATTTTTTCTATTAGTAAGGATAGGAATGTATTAATTTGTAAGGAAAAAGAACTATTTTCATTTAAATATTCCTTTATATATCGAAGGTCAAATTTTATTTGTAAAAGAAATAAAAAAATTTAATAACTTCTAACAAAAACACATGAATAAAGTATATTTTTTTATAATAATCTTTCTTAAAGTTCTGTTTAATTATTAAAAGAGTTAGTAAAATTTAAAGCGGCGAGTATAGTTAAGTTGGTATAGCCTCTACCTTCCAAGTAGATATCATCAGTTCGAATCTGATTACTCGTAATAAAATAATATTATCTTTAAATAATTTTATTTTATAATTAAATTTATTATTATTTTTTAAATAAGTACAAAATAATATTATTTTAAAAAATTTTAAATCTAATATACACAAGTATTTAATTTACATAGGCCATAAGGTCTAATTAACTTAAATTTATGTACATAAACAAAACATTTTAATTTAGTTTTTAATTTAAGTTACCCTTTATGTCTCATTTATAAAATAATATAGTATAATATTTACTTATTATTTTGCTATAAAAAGCAGAGATAGTTCTTTTATTTTAGAACATTAAATTTTAAATAATTAAATAATGCCACAATTAATACCATTTTTCTTTTTAAATCAATTATCATTTTCATTTATTATTTTATTAGCATTAGTTTATATCTTTTCTAAATATATTTTACCATTATACACATTCCAACAAGTAATTAGAATGTATATTACTAAATTAAGTAATAAAAACTAGATTATTTAGAAAATAAATAATTAACCCCCCCTCTAATACTTTTGGATTTTTAACATATTATTAATTAGTAAGTTTTTTTTAAGATTACCGTATAAAGAAAAGTATTTCTCTTTTTTATTATAGTATGTAAAGAAAAGTATTTCTCTTTTTTATTATAGTATGTATAGTTCAAGAATTTAAATTATTTCAAAGTTATTATAAAGGTAAAGGTTAAACTACCTTACTACTGTTTATTTCCTAAAAGGACCTTAATTCTGACCTACGAGCCTAGTCGACCAAAAAAATAAATTTTAATTAGTGAATTTTGTCAAATTTATCCTCCTCATTATTTTAATACTATTTCTATTTTAAAGAAAATAAAAATGTTATATATAAAAAAGATAAAAAAATTCTAAACAAATCAAGATGGTGATGTAACTTTCCTCAAATGGAGGTAAAATTACAATAAAGGTTCAACTCCTTTATGATTTCTTTGCTCTCTTTCCAACGGTAAAATGTTTGATTCTATAACAAACCGTGACGCTCTTCCAGGTTTATGAAGACGGATTAACAAAAATGTCATAGTTTAAAAGAAAAAGTTTTGTCACAAAAAAAAGTTGACAAAATCTCAAATTGAATATGTGTAATATTCAATTTCAAAAACCTAAAATTTTTTGAACCCTAATTTTATTTTCCCTTATTAGCTTACTATCAGACGCCCCTTTAAAGTGAGAATAATGTTACTATTTACTATCATCTTAGTTTTAGCACTCTTAATTAACTACGCTGCTACCAATAAATTGCTAGGTCTTAAACTACATCATTTTTGTAAAAGTGATACTTTAACAGATAAGGTTGTAACCTTCATCCTTATTTTATCTGTTTTATTTTTCTTTACAGATTTTTTAAGAATAATACTAGATTATTTTTTAGCTGCGGGAGCCAAATTTGCATTTGTAAATGGTGAAAACAATAATATACAACCTATTGCTCAAGATCCAGTAAGAGTTTTTCCAACACCTCTACCTCAAGTGTGGGGGATTGTTGGGACCGGTGCAGCTGTTCACAGAATTGTACCTGGAAATTCCCGAATAAAAGCTTTAGCTGCATTAGGTAGTTTAGGAGTTTCAATCCCGATTACAATTTATAGTATGGCTATTGAAATTCCAAACGGGTTAACAAGCGTGTTGAGAGCTATATCTGACTTTAAAGCTAATAACAAATGGCCTACCGAGACAAACGGTGGTAAATTTTTAACTAGTGAAGAAATAAGTAAACAGCTTTCAGGCGAAAATGTATCAAAGTTCATAGATAGTTCCATTTTTGATAGTTTCAGCTTAGAAATGCTTATGGAGAAATACATCCAACTAGTTTTCACAGTGTTTAAACCTGCATCCTTTGAAGGTTACTTAGATGATCTTTTAGGACAACAATTACTTATACACCTATTATTACTAATGTCTATTTTAGGTGTGCTTATCTTCTTCTCTATTTTTATTTTTTTATTAATTTTTAATAGTAAAAAGGAATATTTACTATCTAAATTTAATAATAAATACTTGCAATTCTACATCAAATACCAGTATTTCTTGCTAAAATTTAGCTTAATCTGGATGCCTGTTGTAATTTTTATAGGGTTAGTTCAAATATTGGTGATGACAATATTTTTAATAACTCATACCATTCCAATAGAGGCATTTCCCGTAGATCCTCACATGTATATCCTATCAAAACCTGTTAAAGATTAATAATCTTAACCATCTATAAAGATTTAAAATCTATAACTTTAACCCCTTTTCCTTAATTACAACCAAAAATATCAAATTTAATTCCATTTATTACCCGTTTCTAGAATTTTACAAACAAAACAAAAATGAGATATATAGTAACAAAATACTTAGCTTCTTAAAAGATAACCTAAATAGGTTAAAGTTTAATTTTATATTTACATTAATAATTATAACCTTAATTTATAATATTGTTATTTGAGATATTAATCCTTTAACTGTAATTAAAAAAGTACGAGTATTTTTATGTACAGAAATAGTATAAATTTTTAATACTCCCTACTTTCTCCTTTATTTTTTATATACTTAAATAGATTTATATTAGCTAACAAAATTTTCTATTAAAATTAAGAGTTTGTAATAAATAAATACTTACCTTCTGTTGTAAAAAAAAAACATGACTTTTTTAATTTAAATAAAATGAGTCAAAGTATAAATCTGGAATCTTTTATACTTCTTAGTTTTCAACTAATCATTTCTCTTTTTATTTTTTTTAATAACATTACTTATTTGTTTGTATATTTAAAATATATCACACCCATTTAGTCCGAACGTAAAAACTTATTTAAAAAGAGATAATTTAAATATTTTATTATTAAAAAATTTTTTTAATTAATTCTCTAAAAAATATATTTTAATAGTAATGAGAGACTTACTATTTATCTAAACTATTCTATTATCAATGAAAGAAATTTAAATTTTTAATATATAAGTACTTTAAAGATTTAAATATAAAAGGAAAACTGAAAAAAGGATTTATTTTATTTTATAAAAATTGGACAGAGTCCTAGAGACTAGAAATTCAGTTATTCACTGTTAAATTATTTTATTATTCTTTATTTAAATTTGGGACTTAAATAATAATTATTCTATTAAAAGAAAGCTACTCTATTTTTTTATACAACAATTTAAAGTCAAATCTAGTATACATTATATCAAAATATATTCTTTTGAGAATTAATCATAAGGAGTTTATTTGTTCTTAGTGAAATAAATTAGGATACTAGAGTCCGGAGCTTCAGAATATTATTTAACTAGAATCAATAGTATTCACAGATAAGTTTATTTGATTATATTTTTGTACATCTAATATAAAAAGTAAGCTAATAAGAAATATAACCTTAAATACCTCTGTATAGAACCAATACCAGTATACTCTATAATAGACTTATAACTATAAATAGAAGTATAACATATAAAGAAAAATAGTAATGATTCGGGATAGGGGGAGGAAATGTAAGGTAAAGAGAGTGGCGGGAGGTATAGGGGATCAAAGAAAGTAAGGATTAGGGAGAACTAATTTAATTTAGTTATATTCTTTAAACTTAATAGATTCAATAGTATTACCAGACCAAGGGATTATACTTTATAATTCTAGAAAGCTATATATATCTAATTTATACTTCTCTATCCCTAATTCCTCTATCTCTCTATACTATACTATACTATAATTTACTATACTATAATTTACTATACTATAATTTACTATACTATAATTTACTAATATAATATAACTAATTTTCATATAAAATATAAATATAAGTATAAATATAAGTATAAATAAAATATTTAATTTAACTTTTACTTATACATTTCTGTTATTTTCTGATATTCTTATAATATTATCTTTTTATAATATTAAGTTTATTTATTATTTCATTTTATAAAAAATTTAATAAAATAAATTCTATAAAATAAAGTTTATAATTTAATTTATTAAAATAAATTTTATTCTCTTGGAGAAAGATAGATTCGAACTATCATATTTGTAATGCAAATACAACTGATTACCATTATCAGATTCCCCCTTCCTTTTAAATTTAAATAACCCAAATAAATACTCTATTTAATATGGTAGGCGCGACTCGAACACGCTATATGTCTCCCACCCAAAGGGAGCGACGAACCAGTTTGTCATCTACCATTAAACTCTTTAAAGGTGAAATTCTTTATAAATCTTTAAATACTTTATTATTCTTTAAATCAATCCTTTTATAAAGAAAAATTTTATATCTTATTAAAAAAATATAATTTTATAATGACTATATATTTTTATTTTACTTACTTTTATAATAAAAAATAATTATTTATCCTCCGAATATAAATGTTTACAATAACAGATACTATTTACGTTTCTTCTTTTAAGTCCCTTTATTTCTCTCCTGCTACACTCCTGCTACGCCGCACCAGCTGCCTGCCTTTATGTTTGTAAACTCGGGTGGGACCTCTAGCACCGGCTCGGCTCGGAGAGGAGAGGACAGTTTTGTTGGTCGCTAAGCCTCGGGACCTAAAGTAGGTATCTAATTAAGTATTTCCCTCAATGTTGGATGGATGTTGTGTTTATTTTTTATTTAATAAACCTAAATAAATATAACTGTCTAATTATTCTGCATTTTCGCATAAACATTTTCCAGATCCTTTTGTCCTTTTACCTAAAAAAATAAATAAATGTTCCAAATTTTCTCTCTTATTCCCGTAAAACCTTTTTATACCAAGTCTGTAGTTAAGTTCTATAAAAAAAAATCTTTAGTTAAATTATATACAAAAAAATTCGTTTCTTTATGTCAAAAAACTCAGTAACTATATTTGTAGTTTTAAACCTTTACCCTTAAATTTAGTCGGTAAAGAATTGGGACTACTTAAAGATGAGCTTAATAATAAAGTTATACAAGAAGCTTACTTCTTTGGTGTTAAACAATATGGTTATTGGTTCTTAGATGATTTTAATAATAAAATCGAACAATCTGTGTTTGCTGGGGTTACTAGAAATTCTATATCTTTTGAGGATGTAAAAAGAAAATTTAATGGGGGTGTTTTTATACATAGAAACGTGCTAAGATTTTTTAAATCTTTCAAAGATTTAAGCATAACTATTAAAAATGTTGACATTTCTGTTTGTCAAAATAGTAGTAAGGTTTTAGTAAACAATGTTTTTATGCCCATAAAAATTTTCAACCTTGACCACGATTTGGATAATAGACCGTTGTATTTAAAACTTAAAAATTTAATTTTAAAAAATTTTAAGCTTTTACACTCTTTCTTTACACGTGATTAACCAGATTTGAACTGGTAACTCCTGTTTGGCTTAACAGATATTATACCATTTAATTACAACCACTTTTAACAAATGTTAAAAATCCTTTATTTACTAAAGAAGTTAGGAGAAGATGCAAAGGGGGTTAATAGACTCTTTTAATGTAGTAAAGCCTAATTTATTTATTTTTTGTTGTTTTTGTTGTTGTTTTTGTTTTGTTACCATTTTTTGTTGTTGTTTTCCTCAAGTTTTAACCTTTTTGTGTAATACTTAAATATATCCCTAAACACTTTAAAACCTGCCCTATCCCAAATCATTACTTTCTTTTACACCCTATACATTACCCTCACTTTACCCTGCCCTATCCCAAATCATTACTTTCTTTTACACCCTATACATTACCCTCACTTTACCCTGCCCTATCCCAAATCATTACTTTCTTTTACACCCTATACATTACCCTCACTTTACCCTACCCTCTTACCCCTATCCTAAGGCTAAGGAGCCGAGGCTCAAGGCAAAAAAGTAAAACGTTTCCCTTTTGGTCATTTTTTTTAAGGACCTATTATCCTAGGGTATGATTGTAATTTAAAGTAGAAAATTAGAAAACCAAAAAATATATTCAAAAATTATAATTATAAAATAAAATTATAAATATATAAACTTTCTTTTTTTAAATAATTAATATAAAAGTATCGATGACAATATAGTATAACATCACAAAAAATAAAAAAGTAATTCAAAGGGGTTATTAAGGATAGCACAAGCAAATTTATACAAAAGGAGGTGTCAACCAAATGCTTTCATAATATTAAATTATTTATCGTGAAAGCGATCCTAAGGGAAACCTTTTAATTAATACTTCCTGAAGTAAAACATTTTAGTAAGGAAAGGAAAGGAAATCAACCGAGACTCCGAAAGTAATGGTGAGTGAAATCGGATTAGCCTAAGATTATCTTTTATAAATTGAATAAATTAACTCTTTTTTATAATATTCTTAATAAAATTTATACCAATAAACTTAAATAAGTAATATGAAAAAAAGAACTTAATTTACAAATAATTTTATTTGAAATAAAAAAATTTTGTTCAAAGAAGGTTAAATACAATAAGTCCTGTAGATTTATAAAAAAATAATATAATAAGTACGATGAGAGTTAACTTGTCGGAATATAGGGGAACCATCCTCTAAGGCTAAGTATTATAAATTTAGCGATAGTGAAAAAGTACTGTAAAGGAAAAGTTTGAAAAGCAATGGTTTAAAGAAACATAAGAGTAATTATTAAAATTTAAATAATATCTAAAAAATATTATAATTTAATAAATGCCGGTGAAAAAGATCTTGAATTAGTAACTCTATAAGCAGTCGAAATTTCAAAGAAATGACGGCGTACCTTTTGCATAATGGGTCAGCAAGTTAATAGGAGTAGCAAGGTTAAAAGCCCTAGCGAAAGCGACTGGACTATAATTAAAATAAAGGTTTTCAACTTTTTAACATAAAAAAATATAGTGATGGATAAGTTACTTCTATTAGACCCGAAGCCAGGTGATCTTACTAAGACCAGATTATAATGGATCGAACGGGTGAATGTTGCATAATTCTCCGATGAGTTTTAGTAAGCGGTGAAATGCCAATCTGACCTGGTGCTATCTGGTTTTCTACCGAAACATATTTAAGTATGACATCTACACAAAATTTATGGAGGTACAGCAAGGCAATTCCCAACAAGTATAAGAGTCATTATTTCTAAATAATCTCGTCTTATAGGCGTTTAGGTTGTGGGGACCTCGAAAATCTTACCTATGGAAGCGAATCTCGGAAGTACATAAATTGATGGTAGATATTCAGACTATCCATGCTAAGTTGGATAGTCAAGACGGAAACAGCCGAGAACATTGATCAAGGTCCCAAATGATTATTAAGTGAAATTAAGGATGTTTAAAATCGGATACAGCTGTGAAGTGAGCTTGGAAGTAGCTTCTTATAATGATCGTATGTAACAACGCATCAGCAGTCTAGATTGTAGCGCCGAAAATTTAACGGGTCTAAAATAATCAACCGATATCGTGTTGGTTTAAAATAAAAATAAAAATAAAAAATAAAAATAAATAAATAAATAAATAAAATAAAAAGTTTTTCTTTTTTAAAATTCTTATTTTAAACCTAGGTAGTAGAACATTCAGTCAAACTATTTATAAAACAGTGTTTCATTGTTTTTAGGTAACTGAAGAGAGAATGCTGACATGAGTAACGTAAAAAGAAGTTATAATACTTCTCGCCGAATACGAAAGGGTTGTAAGTGAAAGGTTAATCCACCTTACGTGAATGCGGCCTCTAAGGACTAGAACGAAAGTTTTGGCTGATGAGTATATAATAGAAAATCCATTTTTTGGATCAGGAAATTAATATGAGATAAAATTTTATTTTTATCTGTAAGAACTTAATTTTATTTTTAATAGGTCTAAATTTTACAAATTTTATAGTTACCTTTATTCTTTTTATTTTTTAAATAAGAAAATAGAAAAATCAAATTAAGACTACCGTACCCTAAACCGACACAGGTTCGTAGGTAGAGAATACTAAGGCGTAGAGCTAAAAGTTGTTAAGGAACTCGGCAAATTCACCTCATAAGTTTGACAACAAGAGGTACCGCATATTATTAATAATAATTATTAAATAGTAAAATATTTCATATTTGTTTTTTTTATAAGGCGGTGACACATAATCGGAGGCCCCGACTGTTTACTAAAAACACAGATCACAGCAATCATGTAAATGATAGTATTGTGGTCGAAATTTGCCCGATGCCATTAATATAAGAGAGGTTATAGTTTCTGTGACTAATCGAAAGTCTGGTTAATAGCGGTCTTAACTATGAGGATCCTAAGGTAGCAAAATAAATTGGCCATTAAATGTGGTCCGGTATCAATAATGTAACGAGGGCCTCACTGTCTCTACAACTTGCTCAGTGAAATTGAATTACCCGTGCAGATGCGGGTTACCTCCAGGGGGACGGGAAGACCCTATGCAGCTTTACTGTAGTTAGTTATCATATTAATCTACAACAACCTTTGTTACTAGAGAATAGGTAAGTCGATAGACTATTTGTGGAAACCTTAAAACTTAGGTTGGGTTAATGTTTACCTTTATATAAAATAAAAACTTAAAAGGGAGAGGTTACTAATTGGCAGTTTGACTGGGGCGGTCGTCTTTAATAAAGTAGCAAAGTACATCCAAATATTTAAATTATTATAATGTTTAAGTTTAAATTTAGTTTCTGGATTTAAATTATTTTACATTTCAAACAAATAAAATATAACAAAATATTATATTTTTTATATTAATATCTTTCATATACTTTTGTATATAGTAAAGAAATACACAAAAAATTAAAAAAGGTATAGCTAGAAATTGAATGGAGATCAATCAACCAGTGAAAGGTTGTGCAGGGCTCAATGGCGGTAAGCATGCTTAACTGAAAGACCTAAAAGTCGCACAGATACGTAAGTAGGGCATAGTGACCCCTCGCTATAATATGGGATAGACGGGGATCAATTGATAAAAGTTACGCTAGGGATAACAGGCTGATAGCCGACGAGAGTACACATTGTCTCGGCTGATTGGCACCTCGATGTCGACTCATCCTATCCTCCGGGGGAAGAAGCTTGGAAGGGTTCGGCTGTTCGCCGATTAAAAGGGTACGCGAGTTGGGTTTAATACGACGTGAGTCAGTATGGTCCCTATCTTCTGGAGGAAGAAATAGTAAAAAGGGGCAGACCTTCTAGTACGAAAGGATCAATAGGCTGTGTTTCTCTAGTGTACCAATTGTTTGTACTAACTTTTTTGTTAGGGACCTGTTTTAAATGTAATAGGAAAAGTCCTTTTATAATTTATATTAAGCAAATAAATTATACTTTCTTTTTAAATATACTGTTTTTAAATCTTTAAGTGCGAAACAGTTAAAAGAGTTGAATAAAAAGGCTACAAGAAATTAGGAATGCATAGTTGGGTAGCCACAAACATAATAGATAAGTGCTGAATGTCTCTCAAGCAAGAATCTAACCCCTAGATACTAAAACGATTTTATCTTTATATATTTTATATATAAAATTTTAAAGTCGTAAATTAAGAAATAGAACATTTCTAGATAGGCTGCAAATGTAAATATTGTAAAATAAATAGTTTAGCAGTACTAATTTATAAAAATACTAGATGTTAAAGGTTGTAAATTTCATTATTTATTTTTATTTGGGACCATCCGAGGCTTAAGGGCAGGGTGCTAACCCAAGGCAAGGCAGGCAGGCAGGGTTCCTATCCTCCGGCTGCATCCTTCGGCTGCATCCTCCGGCTGCAAATCTGGCCAAGGAAAAGAGATTTTAAAGTTAGTTTTTTTTGGAAAAGAGATTTTAAAGTTAGTTTTTATTTAAGCTGGGGATATTCATTTAAAAGATTCAAAGTTTATAATTTAATAAGCTCTTATTTCTTTTTATTTTTTTATAAATTATAATGCTGGAGCCGTTGGCGAAGCAGCGTACGGGTCGGACTTTACCCTAAAGGAGGATAAGTTAGTACCAGCCTGGCTAGATTTACATAGCGTAGCAGCGTAGCAGCGTAGCAGGAGAGGATACATTAAACCTAGGAGCATATTACTACTTTTTTCCAAGGGCAGGCAGGAAGGGGACGAAGGGTTGTCTCAAAAGAGTAAAGTTTTATTTTAAATATTATTTTTTTATATCATCTACAAAATTATATATAATAAATATTTTAAAAGAAGTAAAAGAATATAAATTAGAGTAATAGTAATAGTAATAGTAATAGTAATAGTAATTTAAATATTTTTTCTATTTTACTATTATTTATATTTAGATTATTAAAGGTCTTATGGCTGAGTGGTTTAAGCGAGGTACTGTTAATACTTTCAACAGAGGTTCGAATCCTCTTAAGGCCTATAAATTAAAATTTTTATTTTTTAATTTTCTAACAAAAAATAAATTTAGATATCATCCTACGGCTTTTTTGTCTTCCTTCTCCCTTTCAAGATAAACAAAAACAAAAAGGGTAAATTTATTTTAAAAGAGTATTATATTCAATATTAAGATAATATACAAATAGTTTTTATTCTTTTTTAATTTTAAATAAAAAAAAGTTATTGCCTTCCTTGCCTTCCCATTTTTTAGATTGTATAGATGGTTGGCCACAAATCTTTAGGCGAACATGTTGAAATTTGGTAAACAATCTCCTCTTAAGCAGGAGTGGAAGTAATTCCTTAAGAGTTCGAGTCTCTTTGTTCGTAGTCCTGTTTCAAAGATAGTGTTCAATAATATAATATTATATAATAATTAATATTATATTTTAATTAATATTATATTTTATAATAAATAAACAAAGTAAAAATAAAAAAAATTATGTACAAGATTATGTAAAAAAAAAATAAAAATAAAACTAAAAATAAATAAATAAAAATAAATAAATAAAATAAAATAAAATAAATAATAAAAAAATAAAAAATAATCAATCCTTAAAAAAAGGATTTATTCCATTTTCTATTTTTTATATAAAAGAAATAATTATAATAAAGAGAAGAGAAGAGAAAAAATAAAAAAGAAGCGAAATAGTGTAATGGTTTAGCACAACAGTCTCATGATCTGTTAGATTGGGTTCGATTCCTAATTTCGTCATTCAAATAAATAAAAATAATAAATATATATAAAATAACACTTTAACTGTTATTTTTATTATAATATGATCCTTTAGGATCCTTTAGTATAGTGGTTCGTACAGCTCCCCTTCAAGAAGCTAGCATCAGTTCAATTCTGATAAGGATCGATGAATTTACTATATTATTTAAATTTTAAATAATGTTTTAAATATAAATATTTGTTTCAGGCTGAGGCTTTAGTCTCTTTATGTACCATATATACGGCACAACAAATATTGATACAAATTAATAGAAAAAATAAAAACTCATAAAAAATACCAAATTATATATATAAAATATGTAGTTAAATTAGTTAAATTAGTAAAATTTTAATAAATTAACTAACCAAATTAAATAACCAAATTAGAAAGGAATAGTTTTCATTGGTAAGATAAGGCAATTGCTAATTGTTCGGGTTAACGCTCTTAGGTGTTCGAATCGCCTCTATTCCGTAATTCTAAATTTAAAAAATAATCCTTCGGTCTCTTTCAGATCCATTTAGGTATATGAGGAGTCCTAAAAAATAAAATAAGTATATTTGTTTACAAGTATTCTAATAATTCTGTAATAGTTTAATGATTAAAAATTTTACATAAGGATAAAGTATTAAATAAATTTATATTTTTACTTTTTATTCTTTTGTTTGTAACATCTTTTTTTAATAATAAAAATAAAATGTGTAATTTTATTTGTCCTTTTTTTCTAACTGTCTGACTAGAAATCTCTCAAAACTTTATCCTTCTTAGTAAGATAAGGTAACAGGGCTCGGATTGTCTCAGTTAAAAGGGGAGGAGGAAACCTAATTTTGTTTAATTATTGTTAGCTGACTATAAGAAACAATTAAGATTGAAACTCTTAAGTGAGTTGGCTTAATTCCACTAATGCCAAAGAAATTGGAACACTTTACCTAATTTTCTCAGTATTTGCTGGTATGATTGGTACTGCTTTTTCAGTCTTAATAAGATTGGAACTTGCAGCTCCTGGTGTTCAATTTTTACAAGGAGATCATCAATTATTTAATGTAATTATATCTGCTCACGCATTTATTATGATTTTCTTTATGGTTATGCCTGGATTAGTAGGAGGATTTGGTAAAATAAAAAATTATTTAACTTTTTCTCTAAAAAATATAAAATCTAAAAAAAATAACATTTTTCTCCGGCTCCTTCAGTTCTTACTGAACCTTAAAAAGGATAGTTTACTATTAGCCCTAGAAACTAAAACCCACAGAAAACTTAAAATAAAAAGCTATTATAATTTTCAACTTAAAAAATCTAATTTAAAACCCAATAATAAAAATTTAAATTTAAATGCTCCCATCTCAAAAAGATTTTCTAGTACTATCTCTTCTAATATTAAAAATGAAAATAATCTCAATTTAGGGTCCTATTTAGCTGGTTTAATTGAAGGAGATGGTACAATCGCAATTCATGATAAAAATTCTACAGCTAAAAAGTATACCCCTTCTATTATTATTGTTTTTAAAATATCTGATTTACCTTTAGCTGAATTCTTAAAAAATTTAACTAGTTGTGGTCAAATATTCTTAAAACAAAATAGAAATTATGTTCTTTGGCAAATTCAAGATATTGTGAGTGTTTATACTATAATCTCTATTATTAATGGTTATATGCGTACACCTAAAATAGAAGCTAAAAATAGAGCAATAGATTGGTTAAATAATTATAAATTTACAAATAAAAATAGTAAATTACCTAAAACTCTCTCTATTTTAGATAAAATAGATTTTCTTGAGAAACTCTCTATAGATAACTCTGATATTGCTAGTAACAGTTGGCTTTCGGGCTTTTCAGATGCAGATGCTAATTTTTCTATTAATATTCATAATAGATCAAATAAAAATTCTACAAGAGTTCAATTATATTATCGACTTGAAATTAAACAAAATTATCATAGAGCTATTCAACCTTATGATTTAAATCTTAGTTTTTTCCCTATAATTTCTAAAATAGGTATGTTTTTAGATGTTACTGTTTACAGTAGAAGTAGAAAAATGGAAAATAAAATATTTAATAGTTTTACAGTCATTTCTCATAATAAAACTAGTTTATCTAATATTGTTAATTATTTTGATAAATTTCCTCTTCTTTCTTCTAAATATTTAGATTATAAAGATTGGAAATATATATTAGAACTACAAAATTTAAATCCAATAACTACTTCTTACTTAGATATAGCTAATAACATAAGAAAAGATTTTAATAGTACACGTACAACTTATAAGTGGGATCATTTAAATGATTGTTATTTAATAAAATAAAGTTATTTTTATTTTATTTATTTTTATTTTTATTTTATTTTTTTAGAGAAAATTTTATTTTTTAATTGCCGTGGTTGATTGTGAAGTCAATCTTATTACGTTACTATATGCGGGAAACTCCTAAAGTACTTTTATAGAATCAGCTGAAAACTTATGTACATAATTATAAATAATTAATTTCAAATATAATATTTCCCCCATTTTTCTCTGTACGTTTTGTATATTTAATAGAAGAGAGAATTATATTTGTCCTAGCCCTCCCCCATATTGCAAAAGAACAAGACAAAAATTAAACAATAGAAAAAGGCTAGTAAGAATGTACAAAATAGCGTACAGTGATCTTAAAAATTAAAAGTAATTTAATTATGTAAAAAAAATAATTAAATGGACAATCCGCAGGAAACCAAAAATATTAAAAAAACAAAAAAAAATCTTCTAAAAAGTTTTTCTTTTTTTTTTTTTATTCGTAGGATCCTCAGAGACTATACGTAGCGTAGGTTTATAAAACCTAAAGATATAGTCCAATTCATTTTTGAAAAATTATGAAATATAAGAATTATTTCTTACCTATCCACTGCGGAGCTCCTGATATGGCATTTCCTAGATTAAATAATATCTCCTTCTGGTTATTACCTCCTTCATTAATTTTATTACTAGTAAGTTCATTAGTAGAAAATGGAGCTGGAACAGGATGGACAGTTTTGGAGTTATTACTAATAATTTTTTATGATTTAGTAATTTTAGATAAGCTGTCTAGCTATAGTAATATAGCTTTATTAAACCCTACTCGATGCGAGGAAGTTCTTCTAATCGGAAGTAATTGCTCATCGTTTAAAAATAACGGTAGAAAAAATATTACTAACATGGAGACAATTCGCCTGAATAATAAAAAATTAAAAATTATTCATCAGAGACTAAACGTAGGGCATCTTATATCAAATTATAGCACGTTAACTATAAATAAAAATTCATTGTCTGAAAATAAAGAACTCTTTCATCAATGATTAGTAGGTTTCACGGATGGTGATGGTACATTTTCTATAGTACGTCAAAATGAAAAATGAAATCTAACTTTTAAAATTAGTCAAAGTACTTACAATTTAAGAGTTTTAAATTATATAAAAAAACAATTAAAAGTAGGTAATATAAATATAGCCAAAAATAAAAAAATTTGTCATTTTAGAATTAGAGATCGTTCTATATTATTTAATATAATCTTTCCTATTTTTGACAAATATCCTCTTCTAACATCTAAAAAATTTGATTATGATAATTTTAAAAAAGCCTATTTTATTTTATCGGATAGTAAATTAAATTCTATCGAGAAAGATAATTTGATTTTTAAATTATTAAATGAATTAAAACCTATTGATTATATTTCATCTGCTTGGCAAATACCTCTAAATAAAGTAGGTGCATTTAGTTTTAGCACTTTTGAATCTTTAGTTGATAATACTATTTCTAATTTTGAAAACGCCTCTAAAGTTATGAGTAAACCTTGGTTAATAGGATTTACAGAAGCAGAAGGAAGTTTTTATTTAGTAGCTAAATCTAAAGATAAATTAGTACATGCTTTTGAAATAACTCAAAAAAAGGATAAAATTGTATTATTAGCTATAAAATATATTTTACATATTAATACTAAAGTTCAATTTAAAAAATCAGGATATTATACTATAGTTACAACTAACTCCCGTGCTATCGAAAATATTATAAAATATTATGGGAATACCATGAAAGGAATAAAATCTTTAGAATATAGAATTTGAGCGAGAGCTTATATTAAACATAAAGGTAACTTTATGGCTTTAAATTATATTCGTGATAAAGTAAGAATAATGAGAAAAAAATATATTTAAATTTTAACGATAGCCTTAAGACCAATGCCTACCTTGCAAAACCTGCTATCCTTCTTAACTTAAGGCAGGCAGATTATTACCATAGAAAAGGATGTTTAAGTTTAATAACTGTAGAAAAAAATATAAGATTGAAGGAATAGTCCGACCTCTAGTGAAAATTAGAGAGTGTAATGATAATTTTTAATTATATTTTTGATATAATTTTAAATGAGATTACCAACAAAATTTGTTATCCTCCTTTAGCTAGTGTTCAATCTCACTCTGGTGGTTCTGTTGATTTAGCAATCTTCAGTCTACACTTAGCAGGTATATCATCTTTATTAGGAGCTATTAATTTTATTACTACTACTTTAAATATGAGAACTAATGGAATGTCTCTACATAAATTACCTTTATTTGTTTGGGCTATTTTCATTACTGCTATTTTATTATTATTATCTTTACCTGTATTAGCTGGGGCAATCACTATGCTTTTAACAGATAGAAACTTTAATACTAGTTTCTATGACCCTGCTGGGGGTGGAGATCCTATTTTATACCAACACCTTTTTTGGTTCTTTGGTCACCCAGAAGTATATATTTTAATTATACCTGGTTTTGGTATAGTTAGTCATATTGTATCTACATTCTCAGGAAAACCTATTTTTGGATATATCGGAATGGTCTATGCAATGTTCTCTATCGGAATTTTAGGTTTCTTAGTATGGAGTCACCACATGTTCAGTGTAGGTTTAGATGTAGATACGAGAGCTTATTTTACAGCTGCTACAATGGTTATTGCTGTTCCAACAGGAATTAAAATCTTTTCTTGGCTGTCATATTCCTTTAGTAAGAATCTTAATATGGCCAATCAATTATACTTAAATGTTTTAGAGCATTATAGTTTTTTTAATGACAATTTAATTAAAATATTTCCTAGATCCAATAATAATTATTTACCTGAAAATAACAATTGTAAAAAGCTAGTTTTATATGGTACAAATTTAACTTCTACAGTTAATTATCCTAAATATACTAGCATTGTTAAATATATGGTTTCTATACCTAATAAAATTTTATTTCCTTTAATAGGTATATTATTATCTGATGGTTGTATAACTATTAATAATAGTAGTAAACTATTAATGAAAGAAAAATATCCTAAAAATGTAGGAGCTAGATTTAGATTTAAACAAAGTATAAAAAGATCAGAATACGTTTTTAATGTGTTTTCTATTATTTCTCATTATTGTATATCTTACCCTTTTTTAATTAAAACTAGAGTTAATAGAAAAGAATTTTTAGGTATTGAAATAGTAAGTCGCTCTTTACCTTGTTTTCTGATTTTATATAGAAAATTTTATTATAAAGGTAAAAAAATAATACCCATAGATTTTTTTGATTTAATTACTTATGAAGGATTAGCTCATTGGATCATGGGAAATGGTTCTTTTGTAAAAGGAGGCGGATTATATTTACAAACTCAAAGTTTTACTGTTAAAGAATGTATATTCATTATAAATACTTTTTATATTAAATTTGATATTACTAGTCAAATACATTTTCAAAGAGGTTTACCTGTATTATATTTAACAGTAAAATCTATTAATAAAATATATCCTCATATTGAATCATTCATTATTCCTAGTATGAAATATAAATTCCATTATAAATTAACTAATAGTACTTAATTACTTTTAAGTATATGGGGGCAAACTCGAGGGAAGTCCTATTAAATAGAATAAGTAATATTAATAGGATAATCGTCGAACTAAATCATAATCAGGAAACTATTATGTAAAAGCGTAGAGACTAGATGCTCCATGATTTCTAAGTAAGATTTTTTAATTTTTAATTTTTAATTTTTAATTTTTAATTTTTAATTTTTAATTTTTAATTTTTAATTACTTTTTTATATGAAATTATAAGGAATAGTCCAAAATCACCGGTAACGGTTTAGAGCAAAACTCTAATAAAAATTTAAATTATGTACATAAAAAATTTAATTCTAATTTAAATTTAAGATACTAGGCCAACTAAACCTGAAATGGTTGAAGGCTGAACCTTGAGCAACTTTATATGGTGGAAGTTTAAGATATAATACTCCTTTAGTTTTCACTTTAGGATTCTTAGCTCTTTTCACTATAGGTGGGGTAACCGGAGTAGTATTATCTAATGCAAGTTTAGATGTAGCATTCCACGATAGAATTATTAACAAGGAATTAATGAAAGTTATTCCTTTTCTAAGTTTGAATAAAATTGGGTTTTCCCAAGTTAGAAAAGAAAATATAAAAGAAAATAAAAATCACTATATTGAACAATTTTTTGTAGGATTACTTGAAGGAGATGGTACTATTACCACAAATATCAATAAATCCAAAAAATCGATCAGAGTTAGAATAGTTATAGCATTAAAAAATGAAAAAAATAATCATAATATGTTAAATAAAATACAAAAGATTATAGGAGGGAGAGTTGTAATTGAGAGACAAGATAAATATGTCACTTGGATTGCAAGTAATAAAAGTGATATAAATAAAGTATTGTTAATCTTATCTAGATATCCTTTGTTAACAATTCGAAAACAATGTCAATTAGACTTTGCTAAAAATAGCTTATTATATAAAGACGTTGATAATTTTATGTTAAATAGAAAAAATATGTATAATAACATGAATGAATTATTAAAAAATTTAAATCAAAATAATAATATTAAGCTTCCTATATATTTTAATTCTTGGCTTTCTGGTTTTATTGAAGCTGAAGGAAACTTCAGTTTGATCTTTAACGAAAAAGGATATCTTAGAAAATCCTCTTTCAGTATTGGTCAAAACAATGAATTACATATATTAAATATGATAAAAAATTATTTTCAAAGTGAAAATAAAATTACTAAAGACAAGAAAAAATTAGATCCTAAAGGTAATATTTCAGACTCGGATCATTATAGATTGCATTTATATAACGCTTTATCTAGAAAACTTCTTTTCCAACATTTTGAAAAATATCCTTTACTTGGAGAAAAAAAAATATCATATGGTAAATTTTTTGATTTTCATAATAAAAATTTAAATAAAAATAACTAAGTATCCCTTGTTAAAAAACGTGTCGCGTGTCACATTGCTTGATTATCTACTATCTTACTATAATTAATATTTTAATTATATTTAGTAAATAATACTTAATTCGAAAATAAATTTTTTATTACGAATTTTGAACGGTGAAATTTATAATAAAGAATATTAATGCTATTCTATACTACAATTATTGTAAGCTATGCCGTGGGTTTTATTTTTATTGTAAGTTTGAAAATAAGATCTGTAGAGACTATACGCAATGTATTAATTTTAAAAGTAATTGTTAAAGTTAATAAAGAGATAGTCCATGCCCAAATAAATTACTAATTTGATATTTATATCTCATTGCCTTAAATCTAGAAAATTTTAATTTTTCGTTTGGTAAGGGTAATTTAAAAAATAAATAGAAGGTTAATAATAAAAAATATTATTAAATTAGTATACTAAAAAGGGATTTACATCACATATTACGTAGTCGCTCAAATTGGAGAGGGCCTTAATAATTTAAATTATTATGCATTTGACTATATGCTGGAAACTATATTTTTAGGTTATTATTTACTATTAAAATTTTCAACTTTATCTGTCACAAATGGATGTATATAGAAGTTTTTTTTAAATTTAAATTTCTAAAATTTACTAGTGAAAATACATAACTAAACTGTGATATTTAACAAAAACAAAAACTTATAAGAATTATACTCATATAGAAAAAACGATTAGAATTTTTTTTAAATTTTTTAAATATACAAATATACAATCAGCATACAACTGTAAAGGTTTTCAGAGACGATACGTCCAATATCTTATTTAACCAAGAGAATGTATTTTTAATTGGCCTAAGCGGGAATTATAGATGGAGATGGTAATTTGTGATATTTATAAAATATAAATTCTAAATTGGTTTTTTAAAAGCTATTAGAATTTAAAATTACATTAAGTAGAGATTAAGAATTGTTGAATCCAGAATTCAAGATAATTAACACATAAGGTTAGAATTAGAGCTGATAAAAATAAACCACACTTTTTTACTAATTAATTCACAAAGATTGTGGTTTATTTTTATCAGCTCGTATGGGTCCTACCTAGTGTGGTTAATTTATCTTGAATTCTGGTTAAAATTCTTACAATCTCTATTATGTAAGTTTAAATTCTAAATAGCTTATAAAACCAATTTAGAATTTTATATTTCTAATATCAAAATTACCATCTCCATCTATAATTCCCGCTAGCCAATTAAAAAATAATTCCTCTTGGTTAAAATAAGATATTTGACGTATAGTCTCTGAAAATCCTTTACAGTTTTCTGCTGATTGTATATTTGTATATTTAAAAAAATTAAAAAAATTATAATCGTTTTTTCTAATATGAGTATAATTCTTATAAGTTTTGTTTTTGTTAAATATCACAGGTTTATTATTATTTTCACTAGTAAATTTTAGAAATTTAAATTTAAAAAAACTTCTATATACATCCATTTGTGACAGATAAAGTTGAAATTTTAATAGTAAATAATAACCTAAAAATATAGTTTCCAGCATATAGTCAAATGCATAATAATTTAAATTATTAAGGCCCTCTCCAATTTGAGCGACTACGTAATATGTGATGTAAATCCCTTTTTAGTATACTAATTTAATAATATTTTTTATTATTAACCTTCTATTTATTTTTTAAATTACCCTTACCAAACGAAAAATTAAAATTTTCTAGATTTAAGGCAATGAGATATAAATATCAAATTAGTAATTTATTTGGGCATGGACTATCTCTTTATTAACTTTAACAATTACTTTTAAAATTAATACATTGCGTATAGTCTCTACAGATCTTATTTTCAAACTTACAATAAAAATAAAACCCACGGCATAGCTTACAATAATTGTAGTATAGAATAGCATTAATATTCTTTATTATAAATTTCACCGTTCAAAATTCGTAATAAAAAATTTATTTTCGAATTAAGTATTATTTACTAAATATAATTAAAATATTAATTATAGTAAGATAGTAGATAATCAAGCAATGTGACACGCGACACGTTTTTTAACAAGGGATACTTAGTTATTTTTATTTAAATTTTTATTATGAAAATCAAAAAATTTACCATATGATATTTTTTTTTCTCCAAGTAAAGGATATTTTTCAAAATGTTGGAAAAGAAGTTTTCTAGATAAAGCGTTATATAAATGCAATCTATAATGATCCGAGTCTGAAATATTACCTTTAGGATCTAATTTTTTCTTGTCTTTAGTAATTTTATTTTCACTTTGAAAATAATTTTTTATCATATTTAATATATGTAATTCATTGTTTTGACCAATACTGAAAGAGGATTTTCTAAGATATCCTTTTTCGTTAAAGATCAAACTGAAGTTTCCTTCAGCTTCAATAAAACCAGAAAGCCAAGAATTAAAATATATAGGAAGCTTAATATTATTATTTTGATTTAAATTTTTTAATAATTCATTCATGTTATTATACATATTTTTTCTATTTAACATAAAATTATCAACGTCTTTATATAATAAGCTATTTTTAGCAAAGTCTAATTGACATTGTTTTCGAATTGTTAACAAAGGATATCTAGATAAGATTAACAATACTTTATTTATATCACTTTTATTACTTGCAATCCAAGTGACATATTTATCTTGTCTCTCAATTACAACTCTCCCTCCTATAATCTTTTGTATTTTATTTAACATATTATGATTATTTTTTTCATTTTTTAATGCTATAACTATTCTAACTCTGATCGATTTTTTGGATTTATTGATATTTGTGGTAATAGTACCATCTCCTTCAAGTAATCCTACAAAAAATTGTTCAATATAGTGATTTTTATTTTCTTTTATATTTTCTTTTCTAACTTGGGAAAACCCAATTTTATTCAAACTTAGAAAAGGAATAACTTTCATTAATTCCTTGTTAATAATTCTATCGTGGAATGCTACATCTAAACTTGCATTAGATAATACTACTCCGGTTACCCCACCTATAGTGAAAAGAGCTAAGAATCCTAAAGTGAAAACTAAAGGAGTATTATATCTTAAACTTCCACCATATAAAGTTGCTCAAGGTTCAGCCTTCAACCATTTCAGGTTTAGTTGGCCTAGTATCTTAAATTTAAATTAGAATTAAATTTTTTATGTACATAATTTAAATTTTTATTAGAGTTTTGCTCTAAACCGTTACCGGTGATTTTGGACTATTCCTTATAATTTCATATAAAAAAGTAATTAAAAATTAAAAATTAAAAATTAAAAATTAAAAATTAAAAATTAAAAATTAAAAATTAAAAAATCTTACTTAGAAATCATGGAGCATCTAGTCTCTACGCTTTTACATAATAGTTTCCTGATTATGATTTAGTTCGACGATTATCCTATTAATATTACTTATTCTATTTAATAGGACTTCCCTCGAGTTTGCCCCCATATACTTAAAAGTAATTAAGTACTATTAGTTAATTTATAATGGAATTTATATTTCATACTAGGAATAATGAATGATTCAATATGAGGATATATTTTATTAATAGATTTTACTGTTAAATATAATACAGGTAAACCTCTTTGAAAATGTATTTGACTAGTAATATCAAATTTAATATAAAAAGTATTTATAATGAATATACATTCTTTAACAGTAAAACTTTGAGTTTGTAAATATAATCCGCCTCCTTTTACAAAAGAACCATTTCCCATGATCCAATGAGCTAATCCTTCATAAGTAATTAAATCAAAAAAATCTATGGGTATTATTTTTTTACCTTTATAATAAAATTTTCTATATAAAATCAGAAAACAAGGTAAAGAGCGACTTACTATTTCAATACCTAAAAATTCTTTTCTATTAACTCTAGTTTTAATTAAAAAAGGGTAAGATATACAATAATGAGAAATAATAGAAAACACATTAAAAACGTATTCTGATCTTTTTATACTTTGTTTAAATCTAAATCTAGCTCCTACATTTTTAGGATATTTTTCTTTCATTAATAGTTTACTACTATTATTAATAGTTATACAACCATCAGATAATAATATACCTATTAAAGGAAATAAAATTTTATTAGGTATAGAAACCATATATTTAACAATGCTAGTATATTTAGGATAATTAACTGTAGAAGTTAAATTTGTACCATATAAAACTAGCTTTTTACAATTGTTATTTTCAGGTAAATAATTATTATTGGATCTAGGAAATATTTTAATTAAATTGTCATTAAAAAAACTATAATGCTCTAAAACATTTAAGTATAATTGATTGGCCATATTAAGATTCTTACTAAAGGAATATGACAGCCAAGAAAAGATTTTAATTCCTGTTGGAACAGCAATAACCATTGTAGCAGCTGTAAAATAAGCTCTCGTATCTACATCTAAACCTACACTGAACATGTGGTGACTCCATACTAAGAAACCTAAAATTCCGATAGAGAACATTGCATAGACCATTCCGATATATCCAAAAATAGGTTTTCCTGAGAATGTAGATACAATATGACTAACTATACCAAAACCAGGTATAATTAAAATATATACTTCTGGGTGACCAAAGAACCAAAAAAGGTGTTGGTATAAAATAGGATCTCCACCCCCAGCAGGGTCATAGAAACTAGTATTAAAGTTTCTATCTGTTAAAAGCATAGTGATTGCCCCAGCTAATACAGGTAAAGATAATAATAATAAAATAGCAGTAATGAAAATAGCCCAAACAAATAAAGGTAATTTATGTAGAGACATTCCATTAGTTCTCATATTTAAAGTAGTAGTAATAAAATTAATAGCTCCTAATAAAGATGATATACCTGCTAAGTGTAGACTGAAGATTGCTAAATCAACAGAACCACCAGAGTGAGATTGAACACTAGCTAAAGGAGGATAACAAATTTTGTTGGTAATCTCATTTAAAATTATATCAAAAATATAATTAAAAATTATCATTACACTCTCTAATTTTCACTAGAGGTCGGACTATTCCTTCAATCTTATATTTTTTTCTACAGTTATTAAACTTAAACATCCTTTTCTATGGTAATAATCTGCCTGCCTTAAGTTAAGAAGGATAGCAGGTTTTGCAAGGTAGGCATTGGTCTTAAGGCTATCGTTAAAATTTAAATATATTTTTTTCTCATTATTCTTACTTTATCACGAATATAATTTAAAGCCATAAAGTTACCTTTATGTTTAATATAAGCTCTCGCTCAAATTCTATATTCTAAAGATTTTATTCCTTTCATGGTATTCCCATAATATTTTATAATATTTTCGATAGCACGGGAGTTAGTTGTAACTATAGTATAATATCCTGATTTTTTAAATTGAACTTTAGTATTAATATGTAAAATATATTTTATAGCTAATAATACAATTTTATCCTTTTTTTGAGTTATTTCAAAAGCATGTACTAATTTATCTTTAGATTTAGCTACTAAATAAAAACTTCCTTCTGCTTCTGTAAATCCTATTAACCAAGGTTTACTCATAACTTTAGAGGCGTTTTCAAAATTAGAAATAGTATTATCAACTAAAGATTCAAAAGTGCTAAAACTAAATGCACCTACTTTATTTAGAGGTATTTGCCAAGCAGATGAAATATAATCAATAGGTTTTAATTCATTTAATAATTTAAAAATCAAATTATCTTTCTCGATAGAATTTAATTTACTATCCGATAAAATAAAATAGGCTTTTTTAAAATTATCATAATCAAATTTTTTAGATGTTAGAAGAGGATATTTGTCAAAAATAGGAAAGATTATATTAAATAATATAGAACGATCTCTAATTCTAAAATGACAAATTTTTTTATTTTTGGCTATATTTATATTACCTACTTTTAATTGTTTTTTTATATAATTTAAAACTCTTAAATTGTAAGTACTTTGACTAATTTTAAAAGTTAGATTTCATTTTTCATTTTGACGTACTATAGAAAATGTACCATCACCATCCGTGAAACCTACTAATCATTGATGAAAGAGTTCTTTATTTTCAGACAATGAATTTTTATTTATAGTTAACGTGCTATAATTTGATATAAGATGCCCTACGTTTAGTCTCTGATGAATAATTTTTAATTTTTTATTATTCAGGCGAATTGTCTCCATGTTAGTAATATTTTTTCTACCGTTATTTTTAAACGATGAGCAATTACTTCCGATTAGAAGAACTTCCTCGCATCGAGTAGGGTTTAATAAAGCTATATTACTATAGCTAGACAGCTTATCTAAAATTACTAAATCATAAAAAATTATTAGTAATAACTCCAAAACTGTCCATCCTGTTCCAGCTCCATTTTCTACTAATGAACTTACTAGT
This sequence comes from Pleurotus ostreatus, assembly GCF_014466165.1. NCBI lineage: Eukaryota > Fungi > Basidiomycota > Agaricomycetes > Agaricales > Pleurotaceae > Pleurotus > Pleurotus ostreatus. The sequence goes on from NW_023503169.1 coordinate 41,799, forward strand.
AATAAAATTAATGAAGGAGGTAATAACCAGAAGGAGATATTATTTAATCTAGGAAATGCCATATCAGGAGCTCCGCAGTGGATAGGTAAGAAATAATTCTTATATTTCATAATTTTTCAAAAATGAATTGGACTATATCTTTAGGTTTTATAAACCTACGCTACGTATAGTCTCTGAGGATCCTACGAATAAAAAAAAAAAAAGAAAAACTTTTTAGAAGATTTTTTTTTGTTTTTTTAATATTTTTGGTTTCCTGCGGATTGTCCATTTAATTATTTTTTTTACATAATTAAATTACTTTTAATTTTTAAGATCACTGTACGCTATTTTGTACATTCTTACTAGCCTTTTTCTATTGTTTAATTTTTGTCTTGTTCTTTTGCAATATGGGGGAGGGCTAGGACAAATATAATTCTCTCTTCTATTAAATATACAAAACGTACAGAGAAAAATGGGGGAAATATTATATTTGAAATTAATTATTTATAATTATGTACATAAGTTTTCAGCTGATTCTATAAAAGTACTTTAGGAGTTTCCCGCATATAGTAACGTAATAAGATTGACTTCACAATCAACCACGGCAATTAAAAAATAAAATTTTCTCTAAAAAAATAAAATAAAAATAAAAATAAATAAAATAAAAATAACTTTATTTTATTAAATAACAATCATTTAAATGATCCCACTTATAAGTTGTACGTGTACTATTAAAATCTTTTCTTATGTTATTAGCTATATCTAAGTAAGAAGTAGTTATTGGATTTAAATTTTGTAGTTCTAATATATATTTCCAATCTTTATAATCTAAATATTTAGAAGAAAGAAGAGGAAATTTATCAAAATAATTAACAATATTAGATAAACTAGTTTTATTATGAGAAATGACTGTAAAACTATTAAATATTTTATTTTCCATTTTTCTACTTCTACTGTAAACAGTAACATCTAAAAACATACCTATTTTAGAAATTATAGGGAAAAAACTAAGATTTAAATCATAAGGTTGAATAGCTCTATGATAATTTTGTTTAATTTCAAGTCGATAATATAATTGAACTCTTGTAGAATTTTTATTTGATCTATTATGAATATTAATAGAAAAATTAGCATCTGCATCTGAAAAGCCCGAAAGCCAACTGTTACTAGCAATATCAGAGTTATCTATAGAGAGTTTCTCAAGAAAATCTATTTTATCTAAAATAGAGAGAGTTTTAGGTAATTTACTATTTTTATTTGTAAATTTATAATTATTTAACCAATCTATTGCTCTATTTTTAGCTTCTATTTTAGGTGTACGCATATAACCATTAATAATAGAGATTATAGTATAAACACTCACAATATCTTGAATTTGCCAAAGAACATAATTTCTATTTTGTTTTAAGAATATTTGACCACAACTAGTTAAATTTTTTAAGAATTCAGCTAAAGGTAAATCAGATATTTTAAAAACAATAATAATAGAAGGGGTATACTTTTTAGCTGTAGAATTTTTATCATGAATTGCGATTGTACCATCTCCTTCAATTAAACCAGCTAAATAGGACCCTAAATTGAGATTATTTTCATTTTTAATATTAGAAGAGATAGTACTAGAAAATCTTTTTGAGATGGGAGCATTTAAATTTAAATTTTTATTATTGGGTTTTAAATTAGATTTTTTAAGTTGAAAATTATAATAGCTTTTTATTTTAAGTTTTCTGTGGGTTTTAGTTTCTAGGGCTAATAGTAAACTATCCTTTTTAAGGTTCAGTAAGAACTGAAGGAGCCGGAGAAAAATGTTATTTTTTTTAGATTTTATATTTTTTAGAGAAAAAGTTAAATAATTTTTTATTTTACCAAATCCTCCTACTAATCCAGGCATAACCATAAAGAAAATCATAATAAATGCGTGAGCAGATATAATTACATTAAATAATTGATGATCTCCTTGTAAAAATTGAACACCAGGAGCTGCAAGTTCCAATCTTATTAAGACTGAAAAAGCAGTACCAATCATACCAGCAAATACTGAGAAAATTAGGTAAAGTGTTCCAATTTCTTTGGCATTAGTGGAATTAAGCCAACTCACTTAAGAGTTTCAATCTTAATTGTTTCTTATAGTCAGCTAACAATAATTAAACAAAATTAGGTTTCCTCCTCCCCTTTTAACTGAGACAATCCGAGCCCTGTTACCTTATCTTACTAAGAAGGATAAAGTTTTGAGAGATTTCTAGTCAGACAGTTAGAAAAAAAGGACAAATAAAATTACACATTTTATTTTTATTATTAAAAAAAGATGTTACAAACAAAAGAATAAAAAGTAAAAATATAAATTTATTTAATACTTTATCCTTATGTAAAATTTTTAATCATTAAACTATTACAGAATTATTAGAATACTTGTAAACAAATATACTTATTTTATTTTTTAGGACTCCTCATATACCTAAATGGATCTGAAAGAGACCGAAGGATTATTTTTTAAATTTAGAATTACGGAATAGAGGCGATTCGAACACCTAAGAGCGTTAACCCGAACAATTAGCAATTGCCTTATCTTACCAATGAAAACTATTCCTTTCTAATTTGGTTATTTAATTTGGTTAGTTAATTTATTAAAATTTTACTAATTTAACTAATTTAACTACATATTTTATATATATAATTTGGTATTTTTTATGAGTTTTTATTTTTTCTATTAATTTGTATCAATATTTGTTGTGCCGTATATATGGTACATAAAGAGACTAAAGCCTCAGCCTGAAACAAATATTTATATTTAAAACATTATTTAAAATTTAAATAATATAGTAAATTCATCGATCCTTATCAGAATTGAACTGATGCTAGCTTCTTGAAGGGGAGCTGTACGAACCACTATACTAAAGGATCCTAAAGGATCATATTATAATAAAAATAACAGTTAAAGTGTTATTTTATATATATTTATTATTTTTATTTATTTGAATGACGAAATTAGGAATCGAACCCAATCTAACAGATCATGAGACTGTTGTGCTAAACCATTACACTATTTCGCTTCTTTTTTATTTTTTCTCTTCTCTTCTCTTTATTATAATTATTTCTTTTATATAAAAAATAGAAAATGGAATAAATCCTTTTTTTAAGGATTGATTATTTTTTATTTTTTTATTATTTATTTTATTTTATTTTATTTATTTATTTTTATTTATTTATTTTTAGTTTTATTTTTATTTTTTTTTTACATAATCTTGTACATAATTTTTTTTATTTTTACTTTGTTTATTTATTATAAAATATAATATTAATTAAAATATAATATTAATTATTATATAATATTATATTATTGAACACTATCTTTGAAACAGGACTACGAACAAAGAGACTCGAACTCTTAAGGAATTACTTCCACTCCTGCTTAAGAGGAGATTGTTTACCAAATTTCAACATGTTCGCCTAAAGATTTGTGGCCAACCATCTATACAATCTAAAAAATGGGAAGGCAAGGAAGGCAATAACTTTTTTTTATTTAAAATTAAAAAAGAATAAAAACTATTTGTATATTATCTTAATATTGAATATAATACTCTTTTAAAATAAATTTACCCTTTTTGTTTTTGTTTATCTTGAAAGGGAGAAGGAAGACAAAAAAGCCGTAGGATGATATCTAAATTTATTTTTTGTTAGAAAATTAAAAAATAAAAATTTTAATTTATAGGCCTTAAGAGGATTCGAACCTCTGTTGAAAGTATTAACAGTACCTCGCTTAAACCACTCAGCCATAAGACCTTTAATAATCTAAATATAAATAATAGTAAAATAGAAAAAATATTTAAATTACTATTACTATTACTATTACTATTACTATTACTCTAATTTATATTCTTTTACTTCTTTTAAAATATTTATTATATATAATTTTGTAGATGATATAAAAAAATAATATTTAAAATAAAACTTTACTCTTTTGAGACAACCCTTCGTCCCCTTCCTGCCTGCCCTTGGAAAAAAGTAGTAATATGCTCCTAGGTTTAATGTATCCTCTCCTGCTACGCTGCTACGCTGCTACGCTATGTAAATCTAGCCAGGCTGGTACTAACTTATCCTCCTTTAGGGTAAAGTCCGACCCGTACGCTGCTTCGCCAACGGCTCCAGCATTATAATTTATAAAAAAATAAAAAGAAATAAGAGCTTATTAAATTATAAACTTTGAATCTTTTAAATGAATATCCCCAGCTTAAATAAAAACTAACTTTAAAATCTCTTTTCCAAAAAAAACTAACTTTAAAATCTCTTTTCCTTGGCCAGATTTGCAGCCGGAGGATGCAGCCGAAGGATGCAGCCGGAGGATAGGAACCCTGCCTGCCTGCCTTGCCTTGGGTTAGCACCCTGCCCTTAAGCCTCGGATGGTCCCAAATAAAAATAAATAATGAAATTTACAACCTTTAACATCTAGTATTTTTATAAATTAGTACTGCTAAACTATTTATTTTACAATATTTACATTTGCAGCCTATCTAGAAATGTTCTATTTCTTAATTTACGACTTTAAAATTTTATATATAAAATATATAAAGATAAAATCGTTTTAGTATCTAGGGGTTAGATTCTTGCTTGAGAGACATTCAGCACTTATCTATTATGTTTGTGGCTACCCAACTATGCATTCCTAATTTCTTGTAGCCTTTTTATTCAACTCTTTTAACTGTTTCGCACTTAAAGATTTAAAAACAGTATATTTAAAAAGAAAGTATAATTTATTTGCTTAATATAAATTATAAAAGGACTTTTCCTATTACATTTAAAACAGGTCCCTAACAAAAAAGTTAGTACAAACAATTGGTACACTAGAGAAACACAGCCTATTGATCCTTTCGTACTAGAAGGTCTGCCCCTTTTTACTATTTCTTCCTCCAGAAGATAGGGACCATACTGACTCACGTCGTATTAAACCCAACTCGCGTACCCTTTTAATCGGCGAACAGCCGAACCCTTCCAAGCTTCTTCCCCCGGAGGATAGGATGAGTCGACATCGAGGTGCCAATCAGCCGAGACAATGTGTACTCTCGTCGGCTATCAGCCTGTTATCCCTAGCGTAACTTTTATCAATTGATCCCCGTCTATCCCATATTATAGCGAGGGGTCACTATGCCCTACTTACGTATCTGTGCGACTTTTAGGTCTTTCAGTTAAGCATGCTTACCGCCATTGAGCCCTGCACAACCTTTCACTGGTTGATTGATCTCCATTCAATTTCTAGCTATACCTTTTTTAATTTTTTGTGTATTTCTTTACTATATACAAAAGTATATGAAAGATATTAATATAAAAAATATAATATTTTGTTATATTTTATTTGTTTGAAATGTAAAATAATTTAAATCCAGAAACTAAATTTAAACTTAAACATTATAATAATTTAAATATTTGGATGTACTTTGCTACTTTATTAAAGACGACCGCCCCAGTCAAACTGCCAATTAGTAACCTCTCCCTTTTAAGTTTTTATTTTATATAAAGGTAAACATTAACCCAACCTAAGTTTTAAGGTTTCCACAAATAGTCTATCGACTTACCTATTCTCTAGTAACAAAGGTTGTTGTAGATTAATATGATAACTAACTACAGTAAAGCTGCATAGGGTCTTCCCGTCCCCCTGGAGGTAACCCGCATCTGCACGGGTAATTCAATTTCACTGAGCAAGTTGTAGAGACAGTGAGGCCCTCGTTACATTATTGATACCGGACCACATTTAATGGCCAATTTATTTTGCTACCTTAGGATCCTCATAGTTAAGACCGCTATTAACCAGACTTTCGATTAGTCACAGAAACTATAACCTCTCTTATATTAATGGCATCGGGCAAATTTCGACCACAATACTATCATTTACATGATTGCTGTGATCTGTGTTTTTAGTAAACAGTCGGGGCCTCCGATTATGTGTCACCGCCTTATAAAAAAAACAAATATGAAATATTTTACTATTTAATAATTATTATTAATAATATGCGGTACCTCTTGTTGTCAAACTTATGAGGTGAATTTGCCGAGTTCCTTAACAACTTTTAGCTCTACGCCTTAGTATTCTCTACCTACGAACCTGTGTCGGTTTAGGGTACGGTAGTCTTAATTTGATTTTTCTATTTTCTTATTTAAAAAATAAAAAGAATAAAGGTAACTATAAAATTTGTAAAATTTAGACCTATTAAAAATAAAATTAAGTTCTTACAGATAAAAATAAAATTTTATCTCATATTAATTTCCTGATCCAAAAAATGGATTTTCTATTATATACTCATCAGCCAAAACTTTCGTTCTAGTCCTTAGAGGCCGCATTCACGTAAGGTGGATTAACCTTTCACTTACAACCCTTTCGTATTCGGCGAGAAGTATTATAACTTCTTTTTACGTTACTCATGTCAGCATTCTCTCTTCAGTTACCTAAAAACAATGAAACACTGTTTTATAAATAGTTTGACTGAATGTTCTACTACCTAGGTTTAAAATAAGAATTTTAAAAAAGAAAAACTTTTTATTTTATTTATTTATTTATTTATTTTTATTTTTTATTTTTATTTTTATTTTAAACCAACACGATATCGGTTGATTATTTTAGACCCGTTAAATTTTCGGCGCTACAATCTAGACTGCTGATGCGTTGTTACATACGATCATTATAAGAAGCTACTTCCAAGCTCACTTCACAGCTGTATCCGATTTTAAACATCCTTAATTTCACTTAATAATCATTTGGGACCTTGATCAATGTTCTCGGCTGTTTCCGTCTTGACTATCCAACTTAGCATGGATAGTCTGAATATCTACCATCAATTTATGTACTTCCGAGATTCGCTTCCATAGGTAAGATTTTCGAGGTCCCCACAACCTAAACGCCTATAAGACGAGATTATTTAGAAATAATGACTCTTATACTTGTTGGGAATTGCCTTGCTGTACCTCCATAAATTTTGTGTAGATGTCATACTTAAATATGTTTCGGTAGAAAACCAGATAGCACCAGGTCAGATTGGCATTTCACCGCTTACTAAAACTCATCGGAGAATTATGCAACATTCACCCGTTCGATCCATTATAATCTGGTCTTAGTAAGATCACCTGGCTTCGGGTCTAATAGAAGTAACTTATCCATCACTATATTTTTTTATGTTAAAAAGTTGAAAACCTTTATTTTAATTATAGTCCAGTCGCTTTCGCTAGGGCTTTTAACCTTGCTACTCCTATTAACTTGCTGACCCATTATGCAAAAGGTACGCCGTCATTTCTTTGAAATTTCGACTGCTTATAGAGTTACTAATTCAAGATCTTTTTCACCGGCATTTATTAAATTATAATATTTTTTAGATATTATTTAAATTTTAATAATTACTCTTATGTTTCTTTAAACCATTGCTTTTCAAACTTTTCCTTTACAGTACTTTTTCACTATCGCTAAATTTATAATACTTAGCCTTAGAGGATGGTTCCCCTATATTCCGACAAGTTAACTCTCATCGTACTTATTATATTATTTTTTTATAAATCTACAGGACTTATTGTATTTAACCTTCTTTGAACAAAATTTTTTTATTTCAAATAAAATTATTTGTAAATTAAGTTCTTTTTTTCATATTACTTATTTAAGTTTATTGGTATAAATTTTATTAAGAATATTATAAAAAAGAGTTAATTTATTCAATTTATAAAAGATAATCTTAGGCTAATCCGATTTCACTCACCATTACTTTCGGAGTCTCGGTTGATTTCCTTTCCTTTCCTTACTAAAATGTTTTACTTCAGGAAGTATTAATTAAAAGGTTTCCCTTAGGATCGCTTTCACGATAAATAATTTAATATTATGAAAGCATTTGGTTGACACCTCCTTTTGTATAAATTTGCTTGTGCTATCCTTAATAACCCCTTTGAATTACTTTTTTATTTTTTGTGATGTTATACTATATTGTCATCGATACTTTTATATTAATTATTTAAAAAAAGAAAGTTTATATATTTATAATTTTATTTTATAATTATAATTTTTGAATATATTTTTTGGTTTTCTAATTTTCTACTTTAAATTACAATCATACCCTAGGATAATAGGTCCTTAAAAAAAATGACCAAAAGGGAAACGTTTTACTTTTTTGCCTTGAGCCTCGGCTCCTTAGCCTTAGGATAGGGGTAAGAGGGTAGGGTAAAGTGAGGGTAATGTATAGGGTGTAAAAGAAAGTAATGATTTGGGATAGGGCAGGGTAAAGTGAGGGTAATGTATAGGGTGTAAAAGAAAGTAATGATTTGGGATAGGGCAGGGTAAAGTGAGGGTAATGTATAGGGTGTAAAAGAAAGTAATGATTTGGGATAGGGCAGGTTTTAAAGTGTTTAGGGATATATTTAAGTATTACACAAAAAGGTTAAAACTTGAGGAAAACAACAACAAAAAATGGTAACAAAACAAAAACAACAACAAAAACAACAAAAAATAAATAAATTAGGCTTTACTACATTAAAAGAGTCTATTAACCCCCTTTGCATCTTCTCCTAACTTCTTTAGTAAATAAAGGATTTTTAACATTTGTTAAAAGTGGTTGTAATTAAATGGTATAATATCTGTTAAGCCAAACAGGAGTTACCAGTTCAAATCTGGTTAATCACGTGTAAAGAAAGAGTGTAAAAGCTTAAAATTTTTTAAAATTAAATTTTTAAGTTTTAAATACAACGGTCTATTATCCAAATCGTGGTCAAGGTTGAAAATTTTTATGGGCATAAAAACATTGTTTACTAAAACCTTACTACTATTTTGACAAACAGAAATGTCAACATTTTTAATAGTTATGCTTAAATCTTTGAAAGATTTAAAAAATCTTAGCACGTTTCTATGTATAAAAACACCCCCATTAAATTTTCTTTTTACATCCTCAAAAGATATAGAATTTCTAGTAACCCCAGCAAACACAGATTGTTCGATTTTATTATTAAAATCATCTAAGAACCAATAACCATATTGTTTAACACCAAAGAAGTAAGCTTCTTGTATAACTTTATTATTAAGCTCATCTTTAAGTAGTCCCAATTCTTTACCGACTAAATTTAAGGGTAAAGGTTTAAAACTACAAATATAGTTACTGAGTTTTTTGACATAAAGAAACGAATTTTTTTGTATATAATTTAACTAAAGATTTTTTTTTATAGAACTTAACTACAGACTTGGTATAAAAAGGTTTTACGGGAATAAGAGAGAAAATTTGGAACATTTATTTATTTTTTTAGGTAAAAGGACAAAAGGATCTGGAAAATGTTTATGCGAAAATGCAGAATAATTAGACAGTTATATTTATTTAGGTTTATTAAATAAAAAATAAACACAACATCCATCCAACATTGAGGGAAATACTTAATTAGATACCTACTTTAGGTCCCGAGGCTTAGCGACCAACAAAACTGTCCTCTCCTCTCCGAGCCGAGCCGGTGCTAGAGGTCCCACCCGAGTTTACAAACATAAAGGCAGGCAGCTGGTGCGGCGTAGCAGGAGTGTAGCAGGAGAGAAATAAAGGGACTTAAAAGAAGAAACGTAAATAGTATCTGTTATTGTAAACATTTATATTCGGAGGATAAATAATTATTTTTTATTATAAAAGTAAGTAAAATAAAAATATATAGTCATTATAAAATTATATTTTTTTAATAAGATATAAAATTTTTCTTTATAAAAGGATTGATTTAAAGAATAATAAAGTATTTAAAGATTTATAAAGAATTTCACCTTTAAAGAGTTTAATGGTAGATGACAAACTGGTTCGTCGCTCCCTTTGGGTGGGAGACATATAGCGTGTTCGAGTCGCGCCTACCATATTAAATAGAGTATTTATTTGGGTTATTTAAATTTAAAAGGAAGGGGGAATCTGATAATGGTAATCAGTTGTATTTGCATTACAAATATGATAGTTCGAATCTATCTTTCTCCAAGAGAATAAAATTTATTTTAATAAATTAAATTATAAACTTTATTTTATAGAATTTATTTTATTAAATTTTTTATAAAATGAAATAATAAATAAACTTAATATTATAAAAAGATAATATTATAAGAATATCAGAAAATAACAGAAATGTATAAGTAAAAGTTAAATTAAATATTTTATTTATACTTATATTTATACTTATATTTATATTTTATATGAAAATTAGTTATATTATATTAGTAAATTATAGTATAGTAAATTATAGTATAGTAAATTATAGTATAGTAAATTATAGTATAGTATAGTATAGAGAGATAGAGGAATTAGGGATAGAGAAGTATAAATTAGATATATATAGCTTTCTAGAATTATAAAGTATAATCCCTTGGTCTGGTAATACTATTGAATCTATTAAGTTTAAAGAATATAACTAAATTAAATTAGTTCTCCCTAATCCTTACTTTCTTTGATCCCCTATACCTCCCGCCACTCTCTTTACCTTACATTTCCTCCCCCTATCCCGAATCATTACTATTTTTCTTTATATGTTATACTTCTATTTATAGTTATAAGTCTATTATAGAGTATACTGGTATTGGTTCTATACAGAGGTATTTAAGGTTATATTTCTTATTAGCTTACTTTTTATATTAGATGTACAAAAATATAATCAAATAAACTTATCTGTGAATACTATTGATTCTAGTTAAATAATATTCTGAAGCTCCGGACTCTAGTATCCTAATTTATTTCACTAAGAACAAATAAACTCCTTATGATTAATTCTCAAAAGAATATATTTTGATATAATGTATACTAGATTTGACTTTAAATTGTTGTATAAAAAAATAGAGTAGCTTTCTTTTAATAGAATAATTATTATTTAAGTCCCAAATTTAAATAAAGAATAATAAAATAATTTAACAGTGAATAACTGAATTTCTAGTCTCTAGGACTCTGTCCAATTTTTATAAAATAAAATAAATCCTTTTTTCAGTTTTCCTTTTATATTTAAATCTTTAAAGTACTTATATATTAAAAATTTAAATTTCTTTCATTGATAATAGAATAGTTTAGATAAATAGTAAGTCTCTCATTACTATTAAAATATATTTTTTAGAGAATTAATTAAAAAAATTTTTTAATAATAAAATATTTAAATTATCTCTTTTTAAATAAGTTTTTACGTTCGGACTAAATGGGTGTGATATATTTTAAATATACAAACAAATAAGTAATGTTATTAAAAAAAATAAAAAGAGAAATGATTAGTTGAAAACTAAGAAGTATAAAAGATTCCAGATTTATACTTTGACTCATTTTATTTAAATTAAAAAAGTCATGTTTTTTTTTTACAACAGAAGGTAAGTATTTATTTATTACAAACTCTTAATTTTAATAGAAAATTTTGTTAGCTAATATAAATCTATTTAAGTATATAAAAAATAAAGGAGAAAGTAGGGAGTATTAAAAATTTATACTATTTCTGTACATAAAAATACTCGTACTTTTTTAATTACAGTTAAAGGATTAATATCTCAAATAACAATATTATAAATTAAGGTTATAATTATTAATGTAAATATAAAATTAAACTTTAACCTATTTAGGTTATCTTTTAAGAAGCTAAGTATTTTGTTACTATATATCTCATTTTTGTTTTGTTTGTAAAATTCTAGAAACGGGTAATAAATGGAATTAAATTTGATATTTTTGGTTGTAATTAAGGAAAAGGGGTTAAAGTTATAGATTTTAAATCTTTATAGATGGTTAAGATTATTAATCTTTAACAGGTTTTGATAGGATATACATGTGAGGATCTACGGGAAATGCCTCTATTGGAATGGTATGAGTTATTAAAAATATTGTCATCACCAATATTTGAACTAACCCTATAAAAATTACAACAGGCATCCAGATTAAGCTAAATTTTAGCAAGAAATACTGGTATTTGATGTAGAATTGCAAGTATTTATTATTAAATTTAGATAGTAAATATTCCTTTTTACTATTAAAAATTAATAAAAAATAAAAATAGAGAAGAAGATAAGCACACCTAAAATAGACATTAGTAATAATAGGTGTATAAGTAATTGTTGTCCTAAAAGATCATCTAAGTAACCTTCAAAGGATGCAGGTTTAAACACTGTGAAAACTAGTTGGATGTATTTCTCCATAAGCATTTCTAAGCTGAAACTATCAAAAATGGAACTATCTATGAACTTTGATACATTTTTCGCCTGAAAGCTGTTTACTTATTTCTTCACTAGTTAAAAATTTACCACCGTTTGTCTCGGTAGGCCATTTGTTATTAGCTTTAAAGTCAGATATAGCTCTCAACACGCTTGTAACCCGTT
>NW_023503170.1:0-45074 GCF_014466165.1 Pleurotus ostreatus
CACACAGATCCAGCGTATATCCAGAAGTACGACCTAAACTGGTACACCGACTTCTACTCGTACGCAACTGGCACCGATTGCAGGGGTAAGACTGCCGCAGAGTTCACTAATGCAGGCGGCGTTGTATATACCGTTGCCATCGACCGCGGTAGTCTGCGGCGCTCGTCAGACGGCGCGCCACGATTCTTGGGGCCTACTAGTGGATATTGTGGATATTACTTCGTCGACTGCCACCGAACGGGAAACCATGCTGGCTCTCTATGCGGATGCTGTCCTACCAAACTCGTGGGTTGGATTCGCAGAGTGGTACAACATACAATTGTCAGTGTTGCTATATAACACATCCCCGCTGCATTGCTAAATGCTTCCAGATTCCATCGACTTCCAACAAGACATGCAGATGTTCAATAACAACGGGAATTCCACGTATACGTTCAAGGCCCAATATTCGAATGGCTTCGGCTTGGATCGGTTCCAACAGCACCAGTTGCAAGACTCCGCGGGAGTTGACTTGTCTGTTGATTACAAAGATTACTACGTGAATACTGAGTTCGGGATGCTTTACGCCAATTCTCACTTGCGTTGGGTGTAGGACCACTGGGTTGATCCAGAATTCGCATATACCCAAACCTGGTGGAACCCTGGCGTCTATGAGAAGGTTGAACAGAGAAGGATGGGAGCATTGGATCGTTCGAGTGGGTCTTTTTGATGATTGATATCATTATCGATCTCATCATTGGATATCGATTTCTAGGAATACTTACGGCCGACAACATACCCATCAATGGCTTAACTCTCTCTCGTCGAGTGTTGGCAAACATACTCTCAGTTTGTGACCCCTTCGCTTCGTGGACGGGGACTTACAAAAACACATTCATAGCATCCAAATATCGTTCATCGTTCAGTGCGTTCAAATCCAATGCCTGGCGTACCACTAGCGACGACAGCACTGTGAGTTCATCCCCTTAGTTCATTCAATCCCTCATCAATCCTCATTCTGCCTGGCAGACTCATTTCCAGGTAGCGTTGGACTCGTACTCTAATGGAAGTGGTTGGTCGCGCACCCTAGATTTGACTTTTGTCCTTATAATCCGACCTTCTCAGAAAATGTACGATAGGAGTGTCCTTATACAGAATTTGGTGTCCCTGAAAACACACGCTGACGAGCTTTGACGCACCCTTCAACTTGCCTCGCGGACAGTCGGTGCCGAACTAACAGTCCCAGTGTTTTCTGAAGGGGGAGGACTATCCAGCGGTACGTCGTTACCGAGTCCCAATTGTGGACTTGCCCTATAATTGGTTGATAATTTAAGTACCTGACGGTCTGCAACGTGCCTTGCTGTCAAGTGAGTCGTGAATGTAAGTCCGTGCTTAGGAGGCGAAGCTCACAACGCGTGTTCCAGGAACAGGAAGTATTGCTCTCAGCTATGTCTGATAGTGGCCGTTAACACTAGGAAACTAGTCGCGTCGCAGGACCGCGAATCCTATCGGCGGAACAACACTGTAAACCATCCCCAATCGCACAGGCGGCCGATACAGGCATTTGCGAGTGCCACTGCTTTCCATCTCTTTCCGTAAGTGTTGACGTGCAGAGGCCGCGAACCTGACGGAGCGGAACCTTTTCTACCATGATCTACTGAATGATCGACGACAATCAGTATGATTATCTTCTTTCACAGCTGCAACTGTTGATTGTGACTAACTCTAAGACTGCCTTCCACGCCCACAATGCTGTTCGGTACTTCGGTTCCTTTTTAGGCGTCGCCGGCAGTGCCGGCAACATCCCAGCTGTCCTTGGTGAGCGTCCATCGTTCGCAGGTGTCTACATGCAAAACAATGAATGTCACTGGATACACTAAGCGCTCCTTTGCGTCAGCTCTTACCATCGGTGGGGCTGGTGTTGGTGGAATTGTAGCGTCCACGGTTTTCCGTTCCAAGGATGCCCCTGGTTATAGGCCCGGACGTGAGTTTCTACGTGTGTACCCTTGAACAAGCATCTGAAAATTGTTCTCTGACGTTAGTATGGGTCGCTATCAGCGCACAGTTCGTCATCATCCTCACTACTTGTGCCCTCACTGTGTTCTACCACTACAAGAACAAGGCTGTCCGCGAAGGCCGTGCTCCACCAATCGAGGGGCGCCCAGGATTCTATCGTATGTACTGAATAGTGTTAAGCTGATCGCCTAACCGTTTCTGCACCTCCCGGGTTACGACCCATGACTCATCTTGACCATGAATTTCATCGAATTACTACGAGTTGTAGCATACATCGATTCTTTTCTACTTTAATGACCTACATTCCAATTCTATTATTAATGTATTCTACTTATCAATATCAGCATTTACCTGCACAGGAACTCGTCGCAAGCTGGAAAGAAACTCAAGGTTTTGCGACGAGCGCCAATGGCGTTCAACCAAAGTTGTCATCCTCACGATTTATAGCGCTAACAATTTTCCCAGATGAATCGATAATGCTCACTCAGTGGTCTGAAGACCGTCTTAAGCTCACGGAGAACCTCTTTGCTTTTCGGAAACTCTGCATCTCAGTCAGACGAACATGGCTCCACCGTCATGTTCAGATCCATAGTTACGGTTCCCTCCTTCAAATCCAGACGATAGGGAGTACATGCCCCGATGGGTTCTTTGCTGATATTGGCCAGTGAGCAGCAACGCGTAGTTCTCCTTATTGAAATGTGCACGCTGATACTCGAATCCTGACTCATCGCGTTCAATGCCAGTCCGTGACCAAGTCTCAGGCGTTCTACCGCAGTCCCAGCGGTCCATCCGCCGGTAATCTGCACCCCACACGATTCTAAAGCTCGGCCTCGACGCGGAAGTTTCAACTGGTTTCATGTTGTCTCGGGCCTTGCCGAATTTTTGTGGACGACTTGTGATATACCTCCACACTTCACAAAAACTCGACATGCGTCGTATTCGTTCTATTGGTACTTGTAGCACAATAATGCATGCAGGCGTGTCTGTTTTCCAGACTCTCTCATCGTGACTTGGCTACGGACTCTTGTGATCCTTTCCGCATGGCTCGAGATAGATTGGTGAGCTGGTATAGACTCTTTTGCGTTGAGTGGAACTGACGATCAAGTCAATGACTAGGAAATATCACGACAATGGAGTAGATACCCCCGTGTCTGAGTCTACTCCGTCTACCATTCCAATCCCACGGTAAACACAATGAATGACACCAGCACAGTCGATTGGGGGTGAGCGCCCAGTGCTGCATGCTAGTGCACTTGATATCTCGCAGCGGGGGGCGATGCCCTAGAACGGTGGTATTGCGTTCTTAGAAGAATTTGCCCGCTGACTGGACGAGTCGTCCATGCTGCCACCGTGCCTGTGGTGTAGTTATCAGGCTTCCACCGTTCTACATAGGAAGCTCGAACGTTCTGAAAGCGTAGGGTACCCGCCCGCTCAGAAGGTATATAAGGGTACGGATACGCACCTACTTTCCTCAGGTTGCAATCGCATCTACTCGAAGTTCTAGCATCAGCATCGAACATCATCACTAGTCCTTACAATGAAGTTCTCCTTCGCCGTCGTTGCCTCCCTCTTCATCGCAGCTCAGGCTGTTGCTCTCCCCGCCGAGGTCAAGGAGGTCGAGGCTGCTGATGTATGTATACTCACTCAGCAAATCCATTGCGCTTTACTGACAGTCAATTTATTTAGGCCGCTCCTCGTTGCCCCAACTCCTGGAACGCCGTACCTTTGTACCGTGCCTTCAGCCGCTCGGTCACCGACCACTTCTACACAACCAACGCAGTTGAGGTTCAGAACGCCGGCGGCTACGAGACCGAGGGCAAGGCTGGCCGTGTTTTCCCCAGCCCGGCCCATTCAACTGTTCCATTCTACCGCCTCTACAACCCGTCCCGCCCCAACCACTTTTACACCACCAACCAGTTGGAAGCCAATAATGCCGCCAACACACTCGGCTACACACACGAGGGCGTTGCTGGTTACATCTTCAGCACTCAAACTTGCGGGGCCGTCCCATTGTATCGTCTGTACCACGGTGGCTCCGTCGACCACTTCTACACCACCAACTGGAACGAACGCAATAACGCCATCACGAACCTCGGCTACTCGGACGAGGGTGTTGCTGGATACATCCTCCAGTAAATGCAGATTACCCCAAAAGCCAGTAAGCGTGAATCCAGCTATCTTGCCAACAATCATTCTAATATTTTGTTGTAGAGCCAAGCACATTCATTTGGGATCACGGGTGGTAGTTCATAGTTCCTTTGTTTGATATAAATTATGCATGCCTATGAATATCAAAACTTCTGCTCCATATCCTACTAGTGCCTCTTAGTCTTGAATTTGGAAGAGCTACTGGCTTGCAAATAGTGGCTACTAGCGCCCCTATTGAGCTTCTTAGCGAGTGACAATGGTCCTTACGTAAGCACAATGGGCCATTCCAAGCGAGAGCGAACCTGCGGAGAAGTTTCCCAGAACTTGATGTTGATATTCACCAGGTCGTTCTCCTCAACCTGACTATCATCACGCTCTTTTCCTCCTCCTCCTCCTCTCCTCCTCCTCCTCGTTCTCTCTGGTATTTAACGGTCTACTATCTAACGACGCCGACGGCCCTTTACTTTGCCATCAATGGCCCAAGCCGTATATGACGAACATCCTCTTCAGATGTACCTGAACGGTGAGTCGGCCTTGCACTTGCAGCGTATTTGGCGGGTGCTCAAGGTCACGGTAGAACTCGGTGAAGCTTCCAAGTTGATGCCTGGGGGATCTGCCGACTTTCTCCCGCAAGACGACGAGTTTGACGCGCTCAGTGACGAGCATACTGCAGTACCGCGGGAGCCATCATGGATACTGGACATCTTCGAAGTGAGTTTCAACTGCACTCGCGGTCTATTACATAGGCTAGGGAGATTAGCAACAGTTCTATTCGTGATGGTCGACCCAATTTGGAGCGGAAAGCTAAATGTACTGCAGATCCTTAGCAACCTCTTCACGACGCGTTTTTCTCAGCAACCCAGTCCGTTCATCGAGCGTTTCAAGTACGATGTGATCTCCTCTTCCCTTCTATCATCATCTCTATCTGCCTCTCGCCGACCCTCTTCTCCTTGCATCCCAGGCCAGCTCAGAAGCAAGAGCCGGTCGCGTAGCTTGGACTACAATCAACCTCCTCTGCCTCAGGACGCTAACATCAAGACAAACCAATACTCGGATGTAACGACCCGATACAACCACGGACTCTTAGTGTTGGCAGTGGCGGCGTTCGGTGCGGGGTTCTACTTGTTGTCGGCGTTGGTGTTTGGGGCTGCTTACATACAAGCAACCTCGGAGGGGACACAGAGACACGACATGGCACCAGTGAGTATTCAGTCTGCCGTCCTAGCTCAGACAGGTCTAAGTCGCCAAACCAAGACCATGCAAAGTCTGGAAGAGCTCATTAGCGCCAGCGATGTATGGGATTCCGTTATCCATGATGCAATCCACCAGCTCGAGAATGAAGAACGAAGGTAAGAACCCTTGAAACTTCTCTTGGTTTTTGCGTCCTGAAAATCACGCCCAGTGTATTCTATGGCCCAACTACGCCGTCCTCTCCTTTATCACACCTCCGCGTTGCCCTCAACTCCTCGTTACATACTACCCAATCCCAATGCGACAATATACGACAACTTTTATCCGCGTTAACCTCGCCCTCGGAGTTACCTCAACTTTCCGAGATGTACGCTCCCCCCTCACCGACCAAGACTTCATACGACCTCGAACCTTCTAGCCCGCGTCCCCTCTCCCTCTCAACATCCCAGTCACCATCAAGGCAGCGTACAGTAGCCGGCGGTTACAATAAGCGATCCACGTGGAACGGTTCTTACGCTTCCTTGGCAGTAGCTGGAAGCCCGCCTATGCCCTCACGACGTCGAGAGAAACGGAGATCTGATTTGTCAACCCTTCTCAAGTCATCGCTCTCTTCAACCAAGAGCTTCAGTGCGCCTACTACACCTTCAACTTCTGGTGCTACTCTTGCAGGTGTTAAGGAGGAGGACTCGGATGCTGAAGCTGAGAATGAGGCTTCGAGTAGTTACATACCATTCGGTGTTGCCGCTCTTGATCTGCGGCGGAAACGACAATCCGCTGGCATGGAAGCTCTGGGCTTGTCGTCTAAACGCTCATCGCCCTCAATCATGGCATCAGGGTCTCATTTCACCTCCCCTCACACCAACCGCCACCCCCTTTCCATCTCCGCCCTCAATCTCGCCCTTCAAGCCGCACTATCATCTAAGCGATATACATGTTCTTATCTCTTGGCTCTACGTTTCTTGGATGAAGAAGACGAAGCCTATTGGGAGAATGTACGCTCTGTGATGGGTCTGCTGGCATCTACCTTTGCCGATGCGTCCGCCCGGTTGTCAGAGTCCCTGGATGAAGCAGAGGCACGCCGAGTCAAAGACCAGACACCAACTCCTGAGACCCAGTCACGACGGACTAGTTACAATCCTGAAGATATATTGTCTGAAGGTCTATACAAATCTTCCGTGTCGTCGAGTACTGGTCCAAGTACCCCGACGTTCGCTCCTATGCCGAGTCAGCTATCGAGATTTGCACTTCACGTTGAAGCTATCTCCACCGCTTTAACTGACGCTCGCGAATATCTTTTGCAAACGGTTACTACACTTCGGGAAGCGCCTCCTAATACCCAAGTTCCCCATCCGTCGCCTGACGATCCACAAGGTCTTGCTGGCCTTGCTTCTCTTCAATCATACGAACGACTTCGCAGGGAGCTCGGCCTAGCGCTTCGCGAATGCGAAAGAGGTCGAGAGCGTTTGCTTGACATTGTTTCCCCTCACAAGCGCGCAGAGGATCAGGAAGAACTTCCAGCCCTCGGTCAAGATCACGGTAGTGATTCTGATAAGGCTGAATCCTCTTTTCAGGTCGATGACGAAACCCATGTTATGTCCCTTGACCTGGCCATCCTGTCCCCTGACAATGGGGAGCCAGAACCCACAGGTATGGACGATGCAACTGCTCATCTGCTGTTGTCGACGTCTGCGCAACATCTCCCTCCGATTGGGGCCGAAGAGGTATTCGAGAGTGACAGCGGCAGCATGCCCGTGTTTACTCGAGATCGGCCCAAGCTCTCCCGCGAGGAACGAATTAAACTCATGAAAGAGAAGAGGGAAAGCAGTGGTGGGAAGCTTGGAGTCGGTCTAGCCATGAGCGTCGATAGTGACGAAAGCGGCGTGGAAAAATGGGGTCCTACCGGCGATGTTGTACAGGAACTCAAGGATGTGATCTGGAAGGTTGGCGAGAAACGACGTAAAATGGTGGCGCCCGAAACTACCGAGGCCCTGTCGCCACAACCACCACCCGCTACATCAATACCCATGCACACCGAGTTCGAAATCGAATCTTCATGATGTGTTCTGGCCGTTACCCCTTTCTCTTCTTGTGGATACATATACTTACTCCTAGAGGTACATTAACTTTTTCTAAAACCGTGGTTTACGCCAAGCGACAGGCGAGTGGTCGTCATCATTATTGCTATCTTACCTTCCTTTCCCAGTACCAGTTGATGTCATGCTTTCAACGCACGCGATTATTTATTGGTGTCAGTGATCAATGTTAAGCCCAGGCTTTCAAACCTCAGTAACGATCTTGATAAACGCCTAATTGAGCAAGTCCATCTGGGCAACGAGCTGTGGTGTCTTTTCTTTCTCCGTGTGTTACCGAAGCCGATGATTCTCACCGTAGGCGTTCTTGCCCTTCCATCGAGTTGTTCGGACAAATGTCGGAGCAAGTTTGTTGATGAAACATTCCAGCTTTGTGCGCGCCGTCGACATGGTCCGATGATGCATCTTAGCATCATGGTTGGGGTTACCCATCAAGGCCTAAGGACATCAACCTCCGTCAGCCATTTGTCATATCCTCACTGGTCACCGGCAGGCAAACTTGACCACTTCCACGGAGAAGCACCGTGCCGTGCGTGTTTTTAAGACCGCTTTATGGATCGAATAATCTTCTCGCATCAGGCTAGAGCAGACCCCGAATAGTCGGAATTTCGCGTCTACTGGGAGTGCAGTACACATTCCACATATCCATCACCATCTCGCGACAGATGTTTGCGCTGATATCAAGGTCGATTAGTTCGTTCAACCGGGATACAGCTTATCCCTGGGATGCAACTCTAGACCTCCGAACCTTCAGATACGTTGCGGTGCCGCAAATTCGGCTAGGTCTCGTCGGGGGTATTCATGGCCAAAGTCGAACCTGTTCACATCGCATGTTATACTAGGGCGGCGATTATCTGTAGGGATTTTAATAATGAACTGTGGGTATCGAGCGTGGCTCGGCTCGATAAATGGGAAAGTGGAGGGCAACCTGAAACAAGTGCGAAGTGCTCCCCACCCCAAATCCACCCCAGGCTTGAAAGACGATCATGAATAAGACATATGTGGGCACAGCCGAGCCCGTCGTTCAAGGGATAGAGTCGTTCCTGGGTCAAGGTCCCCGTTAAGTTATGCCCGGGAGTCAGCATCCCCAGACTACTGTGATTACAAGGATGCCTAACGTACACTGGCATCCTTGTTATAGGCGTAGAGAGTCCGATTTTTGCGTATAAAAGGCGAGTAAACCTGCGCGTACTGCAATCCAACTTACTCATACTAGATTTCCTGCTTACCCAGTGTTCAGTATGCAATTTAAACTCGCTTCGATGCTTGCACTTGTAAGCATCGCCACCCTCACAATGGCTCAAGATTGCAGCGGGGCACCATGGACTCTCAATGCGCCGTGTAGCTCTACGGTCGGGGGGACTTCCCTATGTAGCTACCTGTGTAGTCATGGCTGTCCGGGTCAGCAATCTACTGGCTGTGTCGATATAACTCGTACGTTGGGCTACTAGCCTTGTAACGTCGTTGCTGATTGTCCCGAATACTTACAGCTCCCTCCTCCACCACGGTTCCCCAGTCTGAGTGTACTTGCTCAGGACCAATTTAGTGTGAGAGATCCCGCCGCACACGTTCTCTCTCATGTCGTTCTGTTAGTCTCTTCCCCGTGCTGGTGAAGATTTGAATCCTACTCACGATCTCCATCGTTCTTAGAAACCCACGCCACTAGGTACACAGAAGCTCTTGGAATACATGAACAATTTTCAGTCTTCTCCGCTTTTGCTTTCACTTGCTGTTGGTCGATGCATGCTATGATAGGTCAGTATCTATAAGTAAGGGTTCTAATGGAGCAGTACATCGGGCTCGATTGCAGCTGAGTACATGGCCTTTCGGCCCAAAGTTCCCTATCAGCGCTGAGCGTCGGCTTCGACCAGCAAGAACGTCGTTTATTTTGGGTAGGTGTGAGCACATCTATATATGCTACTACATTCCCCACCGACTCCCATCTGATCAGCCATCCTTGTTCAAACGCGAACCCCCGTCAGACCCATCGTGGAAACTGATACTTCTGCCTGCAAATCATGCCCTGCGTTTGACCTTGCCACGACAACCCCAATTATGTGACCTAAACGATCATCGTCGACGCGAATTCATAGCGACACCCAAGTTAAGGGTGCTCGTTGCGCTATATCCTGACTTATATGTATACCGATAGGTTATGTATCAGCACTTTACATTTGATCGGACACCTTCCGCATCTTTCCAGCCGATCTTCCTCGTTTATGTGGCTTCTAAGGGACTTCTCCGAGTATTCCCTCGTTCATATATTTCCCGCTCCATCTTCTTCTCACAATTTCTTCTTAGGAATACGTCATTCGAGGGGGGAAATCAGTTTAGACCAGCTCTTTGCTTTCATCCATCATCCACTCCCGAATAGAGTTGAACAGCAATCTGATACTCTGCTGAGTATTATATCGGGAGTTCGGCGCATTGTTTCTGGACGTTGGCCACCTAAAGCGAGTCGCCTATCGCAGTTGTTGCCAGTCGGCTCCCCCACGAACGTCCCACGAACTACTGGTCATGTAGTTGGATGTCCATTCAGCTTGTGACGTTCCAATACTGACAACAGTGCAATATTCTTCGGTGAGCATCCTCCCACGTGTTTGGACACACCGATTTCGCATGGACACAAGAAGGGTGACACGAATGATAATCTCATCTACTCCAACGTTCACAGGAGGTCAACGGACTATGGCAAAAATATGTGCTTTCACAGGGCTCCAGCGAGGAAGGCTGAAATTCTTCCGTTTCTTTCTCCGGTCCGTCGCCTTCTCTCCACCCATGTACTACCCGGTTGTGCTGATTAACCAATCTACAATGTCATGGCGGCTCTACAGTAGTACCGCCATAGTACTGGGCTGCACTGGTGCTATACCGGCTCTATAAAGCCTGTGGGCTAGGGACAACAATCTCCAGCGAGTCAGCACCCACTTTCAACCAAAGCCCACCTTCAGAGCAACATGCAACTTTCATACGTCTTCGCCTCTCTCGTCCTCGCTGCCTCTGCATATGCCCAAGCGAGTGTGTGCGCTGCAGGCATCAGCCAGGCAGATTCCACGTTGGCAGGTATTGCAGGTTTCGTAGCTTTCGTTGAGGGCCTCCCTGCCGTCAGCGGACTCAGCGATGCCGGTAGCATCACAGTGCCTGCTGTGCCAACCAGCGTCTGCGAATTAACGGGTGGCACTGGCACTGGTCAGTCCTGATTTTCCGCAGTAAAAAGGATCTAATCGCTTCCTTCATATTATAGATGGAGCCTGCGCTTGCCCCGAGGCGTGAATATGTCTAACAGCAATCAACCCAACCAGATATAGTACGTGTAGGCCTTGTCAACTGCTTTCTAGATAATTCTAACTGACCCTTGGTCTACATCATCAGACCGAGATTTCCCAATATGATTCCAAGAATAAATGGTACATTTGTTGGTTCGTGGCTCAAAGTTGGAGTATGAATATAAATTGTCGACTTGGATATGTATTTGTCGATGAGATAGGTCTCTGAGTACACGGCGAGAGCACAGGTAGCCACTACAGTTTTGAAATATGGTCAAAACTAATCTTCGCAGCAATGATAAAACCCTGCATCCAGGGAGTATTCCGTCCAACGCGCTGTCAGTTGCTGTTTCAACGGAGAAGTAAGTCAAGGTGATGCTCGCGGAGATTCAAATAATTCCACCGTCTTGGCACTCGCCGGCATGAAGGAACAGGAATGAACAGACACGCAAGAACATCTCCCATTGCATAGTAATCATACAAACTCGACAAGATCACAGAATTTATATATGGGTTTATTTCGATTTTCGTATATCACCTTGTCGACGAATTGGAACCGGACCGGGAAGCCCATGGCTGCTTCTAAGAGAGATCGTTAGTGTTTATCCAACGGATGCGGTGGAGCTGAAAATCTCATTTACAAGTAAGTCCATTTAGGCAGAGCAAGAGCAGGCTCCATCTGTCAAAGTGAATCAGTTGTTGAACATGAATTTGTTACGCTTCCACTTACTAACTGCGATTCCTCCACTCAACTCGCAGAGGTTGTTGGGAACCTTCATGGCGTTGAGGGTGCCCAACAAGCCACCAAGGTTCAAGCCGGGGAGGAGCGTGCCAATCAAGGGCAAGCCGTTCAGAATGCCAAGGATACCAGTGAGCTGGCTGATAATGTCGAGGATGCCGCCGAGGCCTGGGTTCGTAGCGGTTGCGTCAAACCCGCAAACAGTCGTTTCTGCGAAGACGGCAGCAGCGAGGACGATGGGAGCGAAGAGGGCGGTGAAGCGCATGTTTACTGAGTATGACTGATATATGAGCTCGGTTTGCTTCAACTGGTAAGTTGCTGAGGATACTTCGACTGCTATCCTTGCTTTTATACGTAGAGGACCACAGTATTCTTTGTATCCGGCGCGGCGTTATGGGAAAGGAAGAAGAGGTACTTGCGTAAGTTTCGCAACTCGCTGTCAAGCGTGGTTTTCCCGGATGATTCTTGACCCCACTCATAAGGCGACAAGTCGAGAGTAGACGTGAAGGTTTCTGGTTCTACCGACGCTTCTGATGTTACAGATAGGGAGTTGGACCAATGGGAGCAAGTAGACCAGCAGTGTCCGTACCAGGTATTTCCAGAGGCTTCAAATCGGATCACAGGAGATGACAATGGCCGTGACAATGCCATGCGTCCTCAATGCAGGTTTCTCAGTCAAAGTGATTCGGCCAACGAGGACAACGAGTTCTTGATGTTTCTTCGAAGATGCGGCTTTCGGCTTCACGTAAATCAAGAGAACTAGGACCAGTCCATCGTGCTGAAAGCATGAATGATGAAGCACTAGTACACGCATCCCGCCAGAGGTAGAGGTTTATTGAGGAGGCCAGTGTTTAGTCGGCTAGCTAGTCAAGGCACAGTGATCGCGGAGAACTCTGTGTTCTTAGTGTTCAGTCATCAGAAGCGAGAACTATAGAACCGATGATAGTAATTTGTTCCTGATTCGATACCGCAGTGTGGTCAACGTTGTATTTTGAGCAGCGTTGATCGTACAATGACAGGGGGATGTCGTAAGATCGGAGCGTGACTAACCCACCTAACGCTTCGCGGAGACAGTCGCACCGAGTATCATTTGAGGCATCCGCGGCCAGCTTGTACCTCGCGCCCTGGGACGAGCAACACATTTTAATGTAGGGTCCTGTAACTGATAGAGAAGCGCTAATCTTCCTGAAAGCCTTCATTAAGAACGTAGACCGGTTGATGAGTTCTACATGATCGCCTTCGGATACGGGAGCTTCGATCTAAGGGAAAACAAAACGGGTGAAGTCATGTTGTTTGTTGCAGAGCACCCACAAGGTTTCGGAACACGGTTGGAGCATGGAAGAAAGGCAATCGCTGGAGGCAGGCGATGTCATAACCGTGGAAGTCTCTGGGAGAGCTATTCTACCAGTGATTTTGAGGAGAGTTTCCCGACGTCGCTAATTAATCAATCGTTCGGGTTCACATGGGTGACATGCCTCCTAGGGAGACAGCTGCCGTTTGCCACGTCGAGAGGAGTAGTCGCCAGAGTAAAGCTTGCAGGCCGCCAGCCGCACAGTGTGCAGTTATCGAAGAGCCCAGAGGTTAAGTCTACGCCATGGGGTGAAAGTGAATCGTCAAGGTTGCCCGACACACTGCCCGGTACCAGCTGGAGACGAGTGAGAACAAGAACCAAAGCTTGTGAACTATTTCATTTCTGTAGCTGCAATGTGGCTGACATGATATTTTCAAAATCATGTCTAGAGCACCTGGGCGCGTCGCGACTCCGCGGAGACAGAAAACATACGTAAGCCCACACAGCCAGCTTGCACCGCGTATCGTATATGGGTAAATGGCTGAGAAAGTACGGGATTGTCTTCTTGTATCCACCGCGAGGTTGCACTCACGCCCTGCCAGGGTATCAAATCCATGTCGGAAATGCGTGACGATGCAGCGTGCAGGAGGGTAATTTCGGAGTGTTTTCTGGTCCCAATTTGGCATGTAGAAGAGATAATTGCACAGCCCACCGTAAATTACGCGAGCGTTCCGGGGTGAATGCGAGTCGAAAGGACCTCATTGGTCCAGATGGCTCGCAACGGCAAAGCGCGGCCAAACTTCTTCCGGTTGGAGAGCATCCACGTATTGTCCAAGAGTACACGTCCGGAAGTCCAAGCTCAACAGCTTTGAGAAGCTTGCGCGGAGAGGCAGGCAGCAGTGAAATAACAGCACCGAAGGCTTCGTGCTTGAAGGAAGGAGGAGTTCAACCTAGTTGATGTTCAACCGAATAGAAGACCGCGACTGGATCCGGACAGACGCCTAAATATGATACCACGTGGACTCGCTGAGATTGAAAGCCTTGGGATCAGCCGGTGGAAACTCCTGTCAGAGTCCAGGCTCCTAGAACCAGCCACTCGTACGATTTTTTCAAGCACGTGACGCGCGCTAAGGCGCGATGTAAACAAGTACATCGTCAAGCGAGCTTGAAACTCTCGACAGAGCGGCTGGCAAAATATGTCGCCGAGACCTCCGAATCTCTTCCCATGCCCTTTGCCGAGAACCTGAGTCACTTGTGACAGCTATGCCTCGGCAGACTACGGCAGACAGTTTATGTCCTTGTTGGGATAAATCACGCGTTGTTAGCATATGCCTCCTAGCCTCTCCTAGCTCTATTAGGGTACTTCTGCTGGCGAGCCGACGAAACCGTTCCAACTCTTCTCGACGGTAGTCTTGTGTCATCGTCGAGTGGAAGTGTTTCACTCGGCTCTTATTGATGGTACTGAGCCGCTTTCGCAGGGCATCCCGCGCCGCCTCTGCTTCTTTCATATTATCGAAGAAAACAATGAACTTCTCGGGTGCGTCATTGCAATACGGTTTGCCTGGCAAGAGGAACTCAAGGTCCCTGTAGCTGTTGGCAGCATAGACTAACGGTCGCACTAGTAGAGCGACTTCTGGCCGGTCATTCGATTGCAATATGTATCGTGTTTCGTCGTCTCGAAGCCGGAGTATGCTCGCAATATCTGCAAGGATGGATTTTGGCAACGTAGCAGACGCAACATAGAACGGAATCTTCTCGACTGATCGAATCGTGTGTCGGAGAGCACCCAGGCGAGAATAATCTTTCCGGAACCTCCCCCATTCACTAATACAATGTCCCTCATCGAAGACGATGTGTAGTATCAACGACGCGAATTTCGGATCCTCAAGAAGCACCGTAGCCTCGTCACTGCCCATTAAGATCTCGGGGTTGATGATGACGACGTCGAAGTGATGGGTCTTGATGTCCTGTCCATCGTGGCACATCTTAGTAAAGAAAATAGTAAGTAATAAATCCCTCACCTTCCATAATGAAGCTGAATTGTTCTCGCTATTGACTGCCACAGCTCGGATATGAGCTAATGCCAGCTCGTTCACATTCTGCTGGCCTAGCAAGTTCAACGGAGTAACGACGATCATAATCTTCTTCAATCCATCCGCCTGCGCCATGATCAGAGGAATCCAGAAGGACAGAGTCTTTCCAGACCCTGTTGGTGCGCAGGCAACGACGTCTTTCCGGTCACAGTAGATGGCCATTGCTACTTGGATTTGAAACAAGCATGCCCGCTTGTTAAAGTACCTCGACGTGAGCTCGCGTACGGCTTCGATACTCCAGACGCGTCGCGAGTCGGACATGTACCATATAATTTAATTAATTTCGGTCTCAGTAAAATTACTACTTCAGGTTTTATTGATTGTGGGAAGTTTAATTAAATAAGCAAATAAGCATCAACTGATGTCACTCCAGACGAGAGGCATGGGAAGAGATTCGGAGGTCTCGGCGACATATTTTGCCAGCCGCTCTGTCGAGAGTTTCAAGCTCGCTTGACGATGTACTTGTTTACATCGCGCCTTAGCGCGCGTCACGTGCTTGAAAAAATCGTACGAGTGGCTGGTTCTAGGAGCCTGGTCAGAGTCCTGAAGCTTTGAGGTTCGACCACTTTCCTACTGCCCACTTAACTAGCATACTGATAGGCGAGGAGCTCGATACACCCTCTTCAACAGTGGAGGAGCCGCCGCTGTCAACGAAAGTCTTGCAGTCACCCGATCTCCTTTGCCTTCAATCCTTAGCGCTGGGACGTACTGGCGACTGGAGTTAAGTTTCTGTGGGCCGTGGCATTCACCTTAGTTAAAAGATCGAGGCTAACGCGGCGCGTGCGCTTACATGATTGTACAGGCCGTAGCCCACCCCTAAGCTATGGCCTTCTGATGCTGGCGACTTCGTCGTATACGCCGCCGACGTCTCCAGCTTCTTCATAGAATGCGCACGACTTCCATACTCCCCCCACAAATGAACCCAGGAGGTTCGATGCTCCAAGCATGACGCTTTCTCTGGGGGAATCACACCATTCGAGCGTTCCCCAGGGGTCACCCGGACTGTCTCTCCGGTACTGTCTCTAATAGAGATACATGTTCGCGAAAGGGTGGTACACATACGCCTAACTTGGGTTGAGACTTGAATAGCCTCGACTTCTAGTTGAAGTTTAAGAGACCGTTTCATGGATCAAAGCCTCATCTACCCATCATCTATCGTCGTTTCTGACGAGTGGTGGGCTTCGAGTCGATTATCACTATCAGGCGATATGGGCTTCGGGCGTCCCTGATATTGGCAGCATCGTTAAGTATAAGTAGGGCACGATTGGATGTCTCTCTTCAGCCTGACCTGGTCCTTTCGAAGTATCCCTCGACTACCCCAATGTTTCTCGCATCTCTAGTAACACTCGCTACTCTCTGTGTGTCTTACGCACAAGCAGATGCCGGGCCTGTTGCATGCAGCCTGGCCGAGACCCCAAATATCCCTGTTCCCGTTCCGACGGCCGTTTTACTGGCGGCCTTGCCTTGCGTCCCCACCGCCCTCCCCGCCCTCCCTTCCCTCGGCATAGTCAACATCCAACAGACCGCATGCGCTACTGGTCAGGTTGACTGCAAATACGAGTGTAGTGGCGGTGAGTAATAGATTGTGTATTCATGTTCCTTCCGTTGATGGTCTTTGGGTTGGTAGCTAAGCCTAGCGCGCTCCATGCTTGCTTCAGTGCTTCAGGTCTTTCAGGTCTGCCTAGGGTTTGATTGAATAGTACGTTCCGTAGAACTTGCTCTCTGCGGACCATGCATTGACTTTCTCCTCCGGCCCGCAGCATACGGACGAATCCCGAGTTTCAGAAGTTGAACCAAGTACTTTTGGACATTTAAGTGTTACCCCTGAAGATGCCGCTTCGACGACATGTACTCCCTCCAATAACAGTTGTGTAGTTTGTTTCAAATTTCACACGGTTTGTTTCAGTTACTCGACTTCGGATAACGGATAATACAGTTTGGCAACCCTGTTTCTCGAAGAAACCCCTTCAAATAACCTTCTTCAAAGTACGTAGAAACTCGGGTGTCTTGTTCGGCGGGACCTTATTCATTCCGGCCGGTGGGGGAAGCGGAGACCGCCCATCTGTGATCGAAGTAGAGAGCGTACAAACAGTAACGCCGAACAGTAACTCATCCCAGAGCAAAGGACGGGGTAGGCGGCCTATCTACCAGCCCAGTGAATCCCTGCTGGAACCGTTTGTACGGGGAGTAACTGACTCACTGAATGTGCCACGCCTGGCACCGTCCCATCTACTTCCATCCTGTTTCACATCTCTCAAAGAGCAGCGAGTGGCGTTAAGTGCTTATGAGTGCCATTATGAATCAGTTAAAGACGGGCTTCGATAGGGTACGTGGTGTCGTTGTTATCCATCGACTTCACGTTCAACAAGGTTCATCAAAAGGTCAGGCTTTTACGTCGTCCAGGCACATGGCATAAGCTCAACCACGAGTTGCGCTCCTGATCGTTCCCATCCGTTTATAGGAAGCTCATTGCCTTGTGGAGATGATACGCTTCAAAGTTTGAAACCACTCGATTACGATCGCACTTTGATCAGGTTGGTATACCGGGCGTGTCAGGAGAGGGCAGCGCCCAGCCTTGACGCGCTCAGTCCGCTTCAACCCAATTCGAACGTGCAATGGTGGCAGGCGGGATTGGGCTCCATTTCAACAGTCAAGGTAGGTTAATTCCTGACAGCGGCGACAATTTGATGAATCACCGCACTTGAATGATTGTGATGATGGAGAGCCAGAGTTGATGAAGAGTTCAACTCATCGCCGGTGTTGGCTCAACCACAATGGATTGGAAGTTGTATTGCCCTTCGAGTCTGTTCGTGATTTTTTGGGCTTGGAAAAACCTGATGGCCAGGTACGCGATACGCATGATGAAAGAAAGCACGGACTCGGACACGGTCACCATGTGGCAACCAGACAGCAAAAAGGAACTGTGATCTTGCAGTCCAATTTCCCACGCTCCGTTTCCTCCCCTCCTCATCTGCTCCTCCTCGTCCTCCTCATCCAGGAGACATTACATTCGTTTAGACTCACATTCTTTTTGAAATTTACGCCTTAGCGGGACCATATGCTAGCCTAGTGCAATGGCGTATCATCAAGATTTCACCAAGAAGCGTGCCTCGCACAATCGCCTTCTAGCTCGACAAGAATCTAGCACCCCCGCTCTCCCAGTGAGCAGCTCGCCGCCAACTAATCCCCCTGAAGAACCTTCTCCGACCCCGACGCCGCCGGCACCTGCGCCTCCCCCACCAAGCTGTAAGTAACGTCGAATTGTATCTGATGTTCGTATGACTGGCTTACACATCCCTTAACAGCTATACCCCCGTCTTCTCGCGTCACCCCTACCCCCACACCCCCAGCAAACAATAACAACAACAACCAGGAATCTTCCAGAGCCAGACCATCTTCTACCACCACTCCAAATGTGACTACACCCTCAACGACTGCGACGTCCGCATCAACGACGACTTCCTCCAGCAGCGTCGAGACCACCGAATCCAGCAGCAGCAGCGTTTCTTCTACCACGGTCAGCTCTTCGACCACTGGCATTGTGCGTAGTCTGTTTATACAATCCTACATATTCCTAATATCAATCCTCACAGACGACATTGCCTCTTGCTTCGCCAGCTACCCGCCAGACAAGCAGCTTCAGTACTCTTCCGCGAACCACCTTTGTGAACACCGCTAGTATTTCCAGTGCGACTTCTTCCGTCACCCCAGAAGCTTCGGGTGCCCTCAATACTGGTGCGATTGTCGGAGGCATTGCAGGAGGCCTCGTTGGTATAGGCCTGCTTGTTGTTTTGGTCATGTTCCTTATGGTCAGTAATCTTCTCGCCTTTGTTATGAGGATGTGCTGACGCTCGGTGCAGCGACGTTTACGCAGGCGATCTTATGACGACGATCAATTCGATTCGGTCACTTTCCGCCGCTCTGCTGTTCTTCTTGATGACGGCGCTTCCAAGGGCGACAACTACGACACCTTCAATCCTCGCCCGCCCAGCATGATCCAGCGTAAACTCGACAATCAGAACGTTGCCCCATCCCCTGTTCCTCAAGGCACTTACGCAAACTACGACAATTACGGGTATGGCGCACAAGATTACGCTCAGCAGGGACAAGGATACAATGGCGGGTATAACAACGGCTACAACAACGGCTACACGCAGAACTATGCCAATAATGTGTCTGATCATGGCCATAGCGGTTATACGCCTCCCCATCCCTATGCTCAAGATCCAGTCCCCTCGAGTAACCCCTACAACGGTGGCTTGGCTGTTCCTGCAGCTCGCGCTACCACTCGTACTGGCGCTCCCCGAGATTCCAGGGTGATATCCAGAGTTGACGACGAAGATGTATACGGAGGCATTTGATCCAACCCTCCGAAAATGGCTTGACGACCTCAAATTTACACAGCGGCACCTTCCAATCTGAATTATCCCCCCTTCCCCCTGGCATATCACCCTGTGTACGCGCTTATCCCCATTTCCGCTGGCAACATTTCTATATACCAAACCATGTCACTTGATGTGTTGTTGTCTTCGCCTCGACTGCGTTTAGTGTACATATTATCCTTCGTACATATGCGTATATACGTTCGCTCTTGTTTGAGCGTATTGTGCTGTTTACGGTTAGTACGTACTCCCTTCTCGCAGGAATCGAGACGGGTCATGTGTGCCTATTTACACTCAGTGATACAGTAGTACTATTCTCATGATTTATCTACTATTTAAAACCAGAGGCCACTCAATATGCTTGAGCGGGTGAGCCAGTTGGCCATGTCAATGTCATTGTCAGAGTGTCAGAAAATGTTCGTTGGGTCCTCACGTGCTCGCGTGAGAATCGATCAATTTACCGCTAAGTATGACAGTAGCTAACGTTTCAACCGCTTTAGCACAACCGATCCTTGCTTTTATTTCAAATAACTGCTGTTGTGCTAGGGAAGCTGTTTTGTCTAGTAAACAGGTATGCGCCTTCTCCAACCACTGCATCGAGGGGTAACTTCATTACTGACCTTTCTTGATGTGATCTCTATGTATGGCATTGTACATTTGCCTATAAGGTGCGGTGTATTGTTTCAGCGTTTATGCACGCAAATACGGAGGAAATAGAGGATAGTGTGGCTGAGGATTTGATGGCCGTTGAAGACTGGCTAGAGTGGAGAACGTACTGTTTCAAGAATCGCCTTTTCTGTCAGTGCTGCCCGACAGTCACGACTCAGAGTGAGCGTAGTTTATCTTCTATGGTGCGTCCTTCGAATGGACCGGATGCTGTATACTGATCTGAGTGTAGCGAGACTTGGAGACTGCGCACTAAATGTTTACTTGGCTGTATATGCATGAATGTCTGCGATTCATTTCGTGACGGGTCCATGGCGGCTGATGCATATGTTATTTTATGTGGTGATAGGATACGCTGCGCATCCATTTCGTCCGGATTCCTCGGGTTCTATCATGGAAAACATAGCAAAATTCGACCTATCCGGTCTAATCCTCTTTATCGATGCGCTCTGCCATTAAGTGGCTGCACCGCTACCTCGATCGGTCTGCGTCTATTCATGGAGTGGCGGCTAGGACCAGTATCATGGCTCAGGCTAAAAGGACCTCCCTTACAAAACTGTCCCCATCACCTTCGCTTTCTCCACCAGTCGCAGACGGTATGGCCTCTTTCATCAATATGGGCGATGTTGTCGCCATAATCTCACTAGCCACTAAAGCTACGAGAGTTATACGCGACAGCCGTTACGCACCTGCGGAATACCAAGAACTACAGAAAGAGCTCGCCTCGCTTCGCATACTTTTCTCCAACGTCGAGCGCGTTGCGTTAGCCAGTGAAGCTGAAAACGATCTCCCCATAGTCCCCCAACGACTACTGGATTCTTCCTCTATCGATAGCGTCTGTCAACTCGCTCCACCATTTTCCTCGGATATCCAAGAGGTCATACAACGATGCTTCGACCTACTAACGTCATTCACCAAGAAAACGGAGGAATACAACAAATATCTCTCTGAATCCTCCACGGGGAATCGTTTCGTTTCTATCTGGAAGCGATTATGCTGGGCAGCTCTCAAAAGAAAGCAAGTCGCGAAGCTGAAGGCCGAGCTGTCTCACCAGAGACAGTCTCTTGGCATGTTGCTTTCGTCGATTCTACTGTAAGCGCCCGGAAATTAGCCATAGCTATATGTGCTCCACTTATAACCGCATTATCCCATTATAGGGTATCAACAGGTCGCATTGAAGACATCATGATCCGCAGATTTACGCAGCTGGAGGATATCCACAAGCTCCTCAGCGGGCCAACCGTATGGCTGGTAGACGCTTCTCTACATCGCATGCGCTTCCCGTTCGGGATTTTCTCCACCTGGGAGGTAAGTAACCTCGTTCTGTGGTTCTTTTCATTTAGCTAAATTTGATCACCCGCAGTCGTTCCGCTTCGCTTTGAAAACTCATCTAAGGCACGGGGCGGGGGGTGCTCTTATCGCTCGCGGCGCGTTCGAGCTGGTACATGAAGAAACGCATGCCATCGTCAGCGAAACCACTTGGCACGACCTCATCAAACCGGAGGCTACCATCTGCGTAAACATAATACTGTGCACCAAACGTTCCGAACGGGTCTGCCCAAGCTGTCAACAACCCTGCGACTCCTCCGGAAATGATATTGGTGCCCCAACACGGTGAGTATGACCAAAATAGTATATCTCATTGATCACAATGCCACCATGCTTATGTCTTGCTCCTTGGCTTGATAGCTGTAATTGCGGTACAATAATCCGTGTATCTAGCCAGCAGATACAAGCTGTGAGCGGCACCGAAGATATCGAGCAGATCGACGTCGAATCGGACGACGCAGAGTTGCGGCAGGAGTTCAAGCTTCTGCGCAGGTTCCACATCGTTCAGTCGGTGAGTTTTCCAGACAACACGGTGCCGCCCGTGTGCTGAATCTCGCGTAACAGAAAAGAAGCAAGCCAGCGTGCGGCATGAGGTATTTTTCGGAATCATCGATCTTGGCTCTCACAAACTAATTTTAACCCCACCTCTTCAAGGCAAAAAGGTGACAGTGGGCGGCAGCTTCGCCAAGCCTCAGAGTACGTTTGATCTCTTTCTCCCGTCTTTTTTCATACGCTGAACATGGACTAGGGTTGTTTTGACCATCCCATCCAAACACAGTTGGATGGTATCTTCGGAAATCCGGCACCGAAGGTGCAGTGTCCGCAAATAAACCATCATTGAGTTTAGAAAAAAAAAAACCTGCCCCCTTGTGGGCTCTCCTCACCCACTCAGTCTCCAGCCCCCACTGTATGTCTAGTCATAGTATAATATCGCGTTGATACTAGCACGAAATTCGGCCACTGTAGCTTTACGCTCATTCAGGTTCTCATTGTGTAGTTGGTATAATCTTGACAAGGGTTAACGTTAACCTACCCGATTCTACGTATAAGCAAAAAGCCAAAAGACACCCTTTGAAAAACTAGGGTATTATATGATCGACATACCCACTAGCCGCGGTGTATGAAAAGGTATATGCCGCGCATCGAAACAAGATATGTACTGAAGCGGGATAGGGGCGATTGAGTATTGGGAAGAAGAAAAAGGAATAATAACAATAAAGATAGCCTCGTATACATCCGTCAAAAGGCGCGGGGGCATAGAAAGCGGCATGTAAGAAGTACAACATAAACTTGGCCAGCTTGCCACCTACGCATCCAAGACGAGGTTGGCGAAGAGTGAAATTTACACATTCCTACATTCCTAGGACTGACGATAACCAAAATCGTGATCAGGGTCAAAATCCGCCATACGCATCTTCAGGGTTGTAGATCGTGGAATACACAGTGTCGGGACGTTTCCTGTCCGTCGCGACTGCCTGCTGTGCGTTATTCCGGGGCTGTGATGATGGCTGAGAGGGGGAAGGGGTTTCCTCGGGTTCGGGAGTGGGGTTTTGGACAAAGAATTTCCGACGGATCGTTGGGGGTTTGCTCATGGTGGGAGGAGGAATCGGGGGGCCGCGCGTCAGGTCGACGTATTGACCGTGCATTCCGTAAACAGGAGAAGGAGGTGGCTGTTCACGTTCACGTACCATGACGGTGGAGGGCGGGGAAGGCTGGCGAGACAATGTCTGGGTGGCCTGCATGTTGTCCCGGTCGTTGTCTGCATATGGATTTGGGAGATACGAAATTGCAGACATAGGGGAGGGGGGAGGCTGTTGATCCGGCTGAGTATGTTTCTGGGAGTATGGCGAATATGGCGATGGAGCGGAGTTCATTCCATAGGCTGAGTTCCCGTATGCTGCTGCCGAGACAAGAGCAGCTGTCCCCCACGGCGAAGCCGATGTCGCAACAGGTGGTGGTGGGAGCGCAGTGTCAAGCCTGACATTGTTCTCTTGACCACGCAGATACCCTTGTTGATCATAGCCAGTGTCACCATACACGCTGGCTTTCGTGGCATTCGTGGGGAATTGGAATTGCGGCGCAAAAGCGTGATCGGTGTGCGAGATATATTTCTCCTGCATTGGAGAAGACGAGGCACCGCCATTCGACTTGGTCTCCGACTTCGAGTCGTCGAGAAGGATAGCAGAGCGTCTAAACGAAGAAGCTTCGAAGGCGATGGTCTGCTTTCTTTTCTGGAATCGGCGCTGTGGATATATCATCAGTGATTCTTTTTAGCGGGAATCTGACACGGAACACTGCACCATGTAGTAGACGATACCAAACGAAAGGAGAGCTAGCAATGCGATACCCCCGATTACACCACCTGCAAGAGCTCCCGTGCTGGTGGATCCAGACTCGCTAGGTAAAGCTGATGCAGAAGCAGAGATGCTCGCGCTTGGGACAGTATTTGTCGCGCGGGCTTTGGGCTTGGAAGACGTAGCAGCCTGTGAAGTAGGAACCTGTTGGCAGTTAAATAAGAAATGTGCATTTTACTCGAAAGCTAGCACATACCAGTGAGGTAGAGGACGGCAGTCCCCTTGTAGGAGTCGTTGATCTTACTGGGACTGGAGAGCTGGTGCTGGCGGGCGGCACAACTACAGCGGGCGAAGTCGTCGGGCGAACTGTGACTCGTACGACGGGAGTAGTGGTAGTCGCGGTTGTGACCACCCGGACAGGTGTAGTCGTCGGTGGGATTGGCCTAGGCGTGGTGGTGGTAGTCACTGGTCGCACAGGTGCTTCGTCGCCAGGAACTATACCATCGCCTGGGATCAGGCCAGTCCTCTGCCTCGCCATTATCTCCTTCAACTGACGCGCCTCGCGCATCGAACGTTTCTGTCTGGCAATGGCAATATGACTTGATTTCGCCATTACGGTTCGGTTTTTCGGATATTTTACAAACGGAAAAAGAGCGAGAGTTTAGAGAACGAAGATAAACGAGGGTGGGTGGTACTGGGCCTATACAAGCATCCGAATGTACCGGGAGATGCGATCCTCACCAGCACGGGGAGAAGGTGGTGGTTGATGAGAAAGAAAAGAACAAGCTGGAGCCTGCTATCGGCCTGACAATGATAGCGCCCCAAATATGTGTGGGAGGAGAAAACTCGTCACATGCTCGGTTGATTACCGCCATCAGTCTGCACACGATCATTCCTAGCGACCCTGTTTGCCTAGAGAACTGTGTTGTTCCTGGAAAATGGAAACACAAGTCTCTGTGCCCGTTCGAGCTCTTATATACCAAGAATGGTCAGTGAATATGGGGGCTCAATAGCGCTCAACATTCCAGCTTACTTTCAACGGGATATTCTTGAAAACAATAACAGGGGCACTGTTGAATATGTGTGTAAAAATGTCAAGTAGCTCCACTTCGACAGATCGTTTCGGATGGTGGAAAATCGGTAAATATGGCAACAGGCTATGAAGTAATCACGAAATGCACAAGGTTGAGCAGGATGTCGACAAGGTGACAAGACTTGTCGGGAAACGGAATGAATCACACCCTTCGAGTTTGCAAGGACTCGTGGATCTATGTAGATGAACTGAGGCGCTCTGGAGTGTAAGAGGCAAATCATTGCATTACAATACATGGACCAGAATTACTGACGATGGGCGAACCGTTATCTAGAATCAGGTATCAAGGGCACCTGAGCAGACTAGACCTGCGACGAGGTTTGCGTGAACTGGTAGAGTACTTGAGCTGTAGATCGTTAGAACAACCACTGTCATCAAAATCTAGAAAATAATTATTACTTACAGCGTCAAGTAATGCGCCGGTCATAGTAAGTGTTCTAAAGAAATACTCAGACCGAGGCCGAGGTTAAACGTTAAGCAAGCACCCATGAAATATGCCTCGAAATCTTACATTGATTGAAAAACTAAGAACTCGAACGAAATGTGGCTCCCATCTTATTGCATTAAGCGAGAATCGAACTCGCGGCGGGTCGAATTATTCGACTGGCAACGACCCAGGTTACCACTACCCCATTAATGCTTGATATAATTCCTCGCCATGATCAGTCGCCGAATGTGGACTGAATCCTGATTGAAGAATCCTAAATCTCTTAACTTATAGGCCGCGTGGAATGCACGTACATATATTTTGGCACAGTTCGACGATGCATGTTGGGATGTATCCGTAGCTGCCAGGCTCACGGCCGGCGGCACGATTTCGATCTTCGGAAATTCCTCCATCGCCGGGACTCCAAGCCCATCGCGACTCAGCTCCAACATGTTTATATTCGGGGAGGCTATGGTACAGTGCCTGGTGCAAACGATGGGAGTATACACGATTGCGGAGGTCGCATCTTTACGACCAAGTCAAATCCAAGGTACGGAGCCACCCATTTCCATTCCCGTACGTGATTGGGATGGTTTGGAACTCAACCTGCCTAAGATGAGGACGGCGAAGACCCGAAATAATCTGTGGAGCGGTACTCACATTGTGACCATCACTGGTGGTGCGCCAGCAATTAGACTTGAAGGCCCTGCACGCTGTGGAGTACGCAGATGCTGTGAAACGTATATGTTTCTCTAATCCCTCCACTTCGGAATGTGAGAGGGGTTACATACAGAACCAATGCTTGCCAACACTCGATGAGAGGACTGTCAAGCCGTTGATGGGCAAATCATCTGCTGGCATGTCTTCCTTCATATATAATTGAATGGTCAGATCATCGGCGGCATCATAAGTGATAAGACGCACCCGGATGATGAAATGCTCATATCCTTCTCTGTTGACCCACTGGGTAATACCAGGGTAATACCAAGTGTCGGTAGATAATTGCGGATCGACCCAGTGGTCCTGCCATCGATTGTAAGTAAAAAATATCCCGAACGTATGTTCAAACTCGGTGCTCACATAGCCATCCTTGTAGTCAACAGAAAAATCGACCCCCGAGTCAAGCTCTATGGCGTGTTGCTGGAATTTTTCCAAAGTGAAATCATTGGAGTACTGGGCCTTGAACGTGTACTTTGAATCACCATTGTCATTGAGCATCTGCATGTCTTGCTGGAAGTCGATGGAGTCTGGGGAACGTTCAGCGCTACATAGGGATGTCCAGAGTCAGCACTGACAATTGTATCTTGTCCCGTTCTGCGAAGCAGGGTCGCGAGGCTGATATGACAGCAGATCCATCGTGAAGCCTGGGGAAAAGTTCCCCGTCCGGTTCCAGTCAATGAAGTAATAACCACAATAGCCACTCGTAGGCCCCAGGAATCGCGGGGCGCCGTCTGACGAACGTCGCACGTTACCACGGTCGATAACAAGGGTGTACACAAGGCCGCCTGCTTTAGTGAACTCGTCGCCAGTCTTACCCCTACAATCGGCACCTGTTGC
Organism: Pleurotus ostreatus; assembly: GCF_014466165.1. NCBI lineage: Eukaryota > Fungi > Basidiomycota > Agaricomycetes > Agaricales > Pleurotaceae > Pleurotus > Pleurotus ostreatus. Next base: position 26,562 of record NW_023503170.1, read on the forward strand.
GTACACGTAGAAATCGGTGTACCAGTTCAGGTCAAACTTCTGGATATATTGCGGATCCTTAGTGTAGAAGTCGTAGATGCCGTCCGCGTTCCATGCCAGCCAAGTGATTTCGATGTGGGCCGTGTTGTCGATGGTGCCCCTGTAATGCCTTAGTTAGCGCGAATAAAAAAAAGGTGAAGATAAGAACTTGCTTCTTGAAACCAATCACACCGGAGGGCGGTTCGAGATTGGAAACGGGGCATCGCGAGGTCTTTGTCATGGAAACGGCACGAGAGATGGACATTACGGCTTGTTCATGGGGATCGACTGACACTGTAGACACCGAAAAGGACTCTTCTGGGGGAGCCTTGCCATCTTTCTCAAGAGTGCTTCGCACGAGCTCCTGGACCTTGGCTTCACTGGGAACGTTGTTCGGAGTAACGTGCACCACGCCATTCACGCTGTTGTTACGAATGAGTACAAAATAAAGACATAGTTGTTGCAGCACCGACTTGTATACCAGGAGCGGTAATCCATCGGCCAGCTCCAGGCTTGGAATGTCAATGGGGGTGTTCGTAGCTTTGTGAACAGTCTCCAAGAGGGCGCGACTTGGTCCGAATAGAGCAAGCACGGTCCCAGCGCGTAGCGTCTTGTCGATATCGCTTTCGGAGAGCGTATGCTCCTCACCGGTAAGAGCAAGCACCGAGAGATTCACCGCGCTTTTCTTGCGCTTCGATTGAGACACTACAGTCAGTTTGGGTGATTATTGCATAGTGATAAGCAGCTTACATCGGAAACCGAGCCACATTGCTCGATGTCAAAATTGTTTGCTTGTAGGGCCTTCACAAAGCCGTCGGAGTGGGCCCCAATGAGGGAGATTTGTAGTTTGGTAGTCGGATCAGCCATTGTTGTCTGATGGCTGGTTGCGTTGACTGGAGATTTGTACTTAAAGAACTGGTTTAAATATTGAGACGGCCCTGCGTCCTCTATCAAAGATCGTCATTAAGCTTGAGTTGACGAAGGCATAGAAGTCAGAGCCTTGATTCATAGTGGAGTGGATACCCATCTCTGGGAAACCGTTGAATACTCTGCGAACTCCAACACCATTATATCAGCTATCGATGAAGTCTCTTCATAACACAGAGTTCTTCGAATTCTTAATTCGGTGCCAAGCCACGAGACTCCATTGCCGGAAGCCTCTCTGCCCAAGAGCCAAATTCCCTCAGATCTGAGGACGTCGGCCGATGAGGGGCGGCCTTCGCCAATGTTCGCTCCTTGGGATGTCAAGAGATTGTGCATGACCTCCTGGCACAGAAGTCGGGAGTAGTCAGGAGTGGAATCGAGGATGCCTGGGTTCCAGAAGATGATTATCATTGCTCTGTTCTTCGAAGCACACATAGTCAGTCTCCGCAGCCAAGTGTATAAGTTCTGGGGCTTGCCAAGTTAACTCTCGTCCCCGCGTCGAACCTACATAACACGAGGAGAGGGGTGGAACGCATGGAAATGCCAGAATCCGTGCAACAGTGTCGTCAATGGGCTGAGATGACTCTTCCGAAATCCGAGTGTTGATGGGTGCTGGGTTCGCAGAAGGTCCATTAGCACCGTACCCTACGGGTACAACTGGTGATTGACTCTTTGGGATGTCACTAATTCATTGGGCAAAAACGCTTAAGTCCCCAGTCGTCGAGTCCGAGTTCTAACTGAGTCCAAATGGTGAACGTTTAAACTCCGAAGCTCACCAACAGAAGAAACATGTACTTACAACTTCAATTATACCCAGCGAGCGACCCAAGTTTGGACTCTGCCACGACTGTGGCTCGACGGCGTCAAGAACTCCATGTAGCTAAGCAAACTTTCTGATCACCAGTAGCACCCATGGTCCCATGCCACATGTGCTTACATGTGCTGCGTTTGTTGAATCGAATTTCCTTTTGCTCTAACTTCCATGAAGTTAGAACCGCTCTGGAAGATCGACTCCCAGTCGCTCCGCGAACATACGAACAAGTCTTCAGAACAAGTCTTCGCCAATGACGCTGGGATGCCATTTTTAGCTACGACCGACCGACCCCATGATGACCCAGACCCCGAGCTTCAGATCACCACCCACAGGGTTCTTCAGGGCGCGAAACTTAAATGTTTGAATCTTTAATTTCCAGTAATAGCACTGTGGATATGGCAGTGATTCCTCCGCGACCATGCTCAAGCTTCGGCTGGGCTTCGCGGCAGGTCAGACCATAGCTCAAGCGAACGTGTATGGAAGTTGCAAATTTGCCGACTGCGAGGACACTATTTGAACTCGTGTCTCCAAGAATTGTATCATCAGCAACCTGGACCACTGCAGCGTAATCAACGATGACGGACAGTACCAAACCCCAAATCGCACTTGTGGGTTCCTATTCCGACGCCTTCGTGACGGCCTTGCAGGACGACTTTGAAGTCGAGCAATGTGACTCAGTTCCCAACGTAAGTAGTTTCAGGCAGAGCGATGTTCACCTCAGGCTAAGCGCGACGGCAGCCCGCGACGAGGACATCGAGTCTCGCGGCGCTTGCTCTCAAGGACGACGATTATACCCTCTCCGAAAGCGATATTACCTTAATGTTACCCGACAAGACGGTTCTTATTTTCTTTGGGCCTACATCGACGCTCTTGGAGACCATTCAAAGTGCGACCAACACCCCCATCGACATCCCGAGTCTTGGGCTAGTCGACGGTTTACCGCTCCTCGTGTACATGTAAGTACTGCCCTAAGCTGTACCCATGCGCTGACCGCTTCGTGGCGATACAGGGTTGATGGCATGGTCAACGTTGCTTCCAACAGTATTCCCAGCGAGGCTCAGGTCCTTCCCCTAATGCAAAGTGCTCTTAAAAAAGATAGCAAGATGGCAAACCAAGGCTTCCAACTACAAGTATCTCCGGTCGATCTTGTTGAACAAGCCGCAATGTCCATCGATAGCGCCGTGTCTGCGACGCGGAGTACCAGAGCTTATGTATCCAATCTAGAGCCGCCGGCTGGCGTGATTGGTTTCAAGAGGCAGGTCTATGCTTCCTTGCTTGATCTTCACTATCACATGGCTCGCTTGGAGCCCAGACGCCAAATACAACGTCACCACCACCAGTGATTCATCCCTTATCCAGAAGTACAATCTGAACTGGTACACGGATGTGTACTCGTATGCGACGGGTGCCGACTGCAGGGGTAAAACCTCGGGCCAGTTTACTTCAGCGGGGGGTATCGTTGCTGTAGATCGGGGCGCCATGGTAAGGGCCTCGGACAGTGCTCCGCGATATCTTCGACCTACTAGTGGGTATTGTTCATATTACTTCGTCGATCGCAACCAGACAGGCCACCATCCTGGTTCTTCCCTTCAAATGACTACTTACCAACCACGCGGCCCGGAGTCGCAGATCGACGGTCAGGTTCAGTGTGAGTCTGGTTGCAAATAATACACTGACGTTATTGTTGATGGTGTTCTAGACAATATCAGCTTCGAACAGGACATGCAGATGTTCAATAACAACGGGAACTCTGCCTATACGTTCAAGGCCCAATATACAAACAGTTTCACCTTAGATCAATTTCAGCTACATGAAGTCCCGGGTGACTCGGGGGTCGATTTCTCGGTTGATTACAATGGCTACTATGTACGTATCAATTTTCCTGGGGATGAGGCCATTTTCATTTACCGTTGCGTGTCCAGGACCGTTGGGCTGACCCAACGTTCGTCACTGACAAATGGTGGAACCCTGGTGTCTACCAGAAAGTTAAGCGACAAGGACGGAGCTATTGGATTGTTCGAGTGGGTTTATCTCTTAGCATCCTATTTAATTATCTGACATGACTTCAAGGAAAACCTGCCGGCCGATAATTTACCTATCAATGGCTTGACCGTCCTTTCGTCAAGCGTCGGTAAATATCCTCTTGGTGCGTGCCACTGCGTGGACCTATTGCTTGCAATACCGTGGGCTGATCATGAACGCATGCATAGTCTCCAGGTATTATATAGGCTGCAGGGCATTCAAGTCTAACTACTGGCGCACTACCAGTGACGATAACCATGTGAGCGATGCAGACCATATGTTACTATCTGTGAACGTTTGAACGCTAAACATGGCTGGTAGATACATTATCAGACAACAGCGACCGCGTACTCCTCAGGTTTGGCCAACACGCTGGATTTGACCTGGACCTAGGAGATTACGAATGCAATTCAAGCATTCCTTAGGGATGAATGAGTACTTACTAGGAGGCGAAGAATGTCCGTAACAGTAAATCTTGCCACTGTAGAAGGTTGCGATATAGTGTTTCTTGAATTCTAGAGACAGGTTTCCCCAATGAAGGCACTACCCCTGTGTCGCAGTGTCTTGGTAATCTGTAAAGCTTACCGTCGGTACTCATCAATGCATCATGAGTCGACTCGCCTCTTTTCGTGGGCCGTCTGCACCATCACCATCGCCAGTGCCAAACCCCCAATCGCCGTCAAACAAGAAAAAATCCCGACGCTCCGACGCCCTCACAGACTCGTCTAATCTCCAAACACCCTCGTCCCCCTCCCGATCAGCAACAGAATCCACATTCCATCGCAAAACTCGTGCCTATCTGTTAGAGTTCAAAGCCATAGTGAACAGTTGGGATGATTTGGTGCTGATCGACGGTGTAAGGGCGGCGAAGCACTTGGTTGATGCTAGGACCGAACTTGAGTGAGTTGATGGATCAGTCTCTGTGTGCACGAAGGCACTCAAGCCCCAGCGACGAAGAAATTCGATCGCGCTCGCTCCAGATCGGCGGCCCCGCTATCATTTGGTCGGCGAGAAACTTGCGCTTGCGGAGAACAAGATCACAGAGCTCGAGAGTATCATCGCTACTTTGGTATGCACTCGCCGTGTACACACGCAGTGCTTGTGATCTACCCGTCTAACACTATAGCATAGGAAAAGCACTTTCGGAGGATGAACAATATCATCGACGGCTTGGAGGCACTCTATTTCGAGGCGACGAAGGCAAAGGGATTTCAATGGGCCGCGAAGCAGCCACTCTGGACTACATGGTCGCTCGAGAAGTTTGGTACGCACACCGACAGCTTCCTTCCTTCACCCCTCCCGGCTTATTTATTTATGCATGCTGCTGCAGTGGTCTCCATTCCTTCGGTGCTCCCGGCGTACAATCGGTCTCTTCACGAATGCAAGACCATCGTCAATACTCTTCAATCACACGCCGCGACGTTTGAGGTATCGAGAGATGCTATCGCTAGATGGGTTGAACAGCCGTGGCTAGAAGAGTTTGGGTGGGACGCGAACTGGGAGGAGTTGTGCGCGGCTGAGGTAGAGAAGTGGGATCCATAATCGGGGCTGAGTTCACCTTCAACGTTCAGATCTCTTTGAACGTTGGCCCCAAAGCAGGAAAGTTTCTTCGCCAACGGAAGTAATTCGACGAAAAGGTACCATTGCAGGGTCTACTCGGCTAACATATAAATGGACGCGAACGATAGTCTCGTACATTTCTTTTTTGACCACCAATCACCCACTATCCCTACTTGCCCCGTCGCTCATTCCCCACCATGGAATCTGCGCGTTCCCCGATCCCTTCTTATCTATGGGTAGCTCCGTACATACTTTCCTTCTCTGGGCTCCTCATGACCTCCCAACCTCTGCGCGCCGCGATGTTCGTCCCAATTGCCGGCATCCTCCTCCACATCACCACCCTCAGGACCGCGCCCTCCGAACACGCCATGGCGTGTGCGCTCACACAACTAACTTTACAGATGCTCGATTTCCTCGTCCTGACTGACTCACATTCGGAGCTGCGTTTGGCCGATCAAGTTACAGATACAGACCAACTTCCCCTTTACGAACGCGTCAAATGGGTGCTGCGGCTGATGACGAGCCCGCGCCTCGTTGGTTGGGTGAATGAACCGAAGAATGGCATTCCTCCACGCCCCACTGATACGTCGAGGCTGCGTTTTGCCCTGAAACAGCTTGCGTACCTTGGCCTCAACCTCCTCGTCCTCAACATCGTGGACGTTACTGTGACTCTATGCTCTCAGTGGCAATCCGCCCATGAACTTGGGGTAGCAGGCACGTGGGCTTTGCGGTCTGTCTATGCCCTTCAGCAAGGTCTGTTGACGTGGATGGGGATCAAGCTCTCGCATCATATCTGGATAATGTTGGTGCTGGCTACTGGGAGGTGGATGCCCAATGACCTTCCACCACTGTTCTCGAACCCAGGAAACGCGATTACTTTGCGCAAGTTTTGGGGGTGTGCATTTCCCGTTTTTCTCATTTTTTTTTCGTGTATTCATCTCATATTTCTAGACGAACATGGCACCAGATGCTTCGAAGGGTGCGTTCGTATTCATGAATCACGCTTACTTGCTGACGCGTGTGATCTCTGTAGGTCATAACATCACCCAGCGCCTTCGTCGCCAACACCCTCCTTAACCTCCCGCGACACGGCAAACTCTCCAGATACACGCAGCTCTACCTCGCGTTCTTCTTTTCCGGACTCATCCACGCCTGGCCCGAATACATGCAGTTCGGGCATTTCGCCGGGAGCATGCGCTTCTTTCTCCTACAGGCGCTGGCGATACATTGCGAGGATACGTTGATTTCTCTCGCCGGCGGGATGGGCGTGAAGCAGTCGAAGACGTGGGAGATTGCTGAGTACATTTGGGTGTGGCAGTGGTTTACTTGGTGCATTCCCGCGTGGGTAGGCCCTCTGCTCGAGAGTGGGGGTCCCAGGCGCGAAGGTGGAGATCATACAAGGATTGTGTGCGTATCATAGTAAGGGGTGCTACCTCCCTGCGTAGGAGGGGGGATCAACCAGCGACGACGCAGCTGAGCGCCGATAGAATCGCGCTGATTCTCAGTTACTCCCCCACTTGATCAGCGAACATGTGGGCAAGTCGGGTCAAATCTTCGATACTGAGCGCTGAATATGAATGACCAATCCCCTATATAAGCTTGCAGATTTATCTTGGCCATCCAATTCCACCACTTTCAGAAGTGTTTCCGGCCCTACTAGACGAAACGGAGATATCCTTTCTTTTATAACGGTTTATCAAGCAATGCCGCGCTGTTTAATTTTTGGTATCAAGACCAGCGATCATCCCGCGACCACACCGAAGCTTCCGTCGAAATTCGTACCATGGCCCAACTATGAATCAAATGAAAGGCCTGAAGCCAAAATGCGGCGACTGATGCTTCACTCAATCGCGGGCTGCCTGTACGGGGCGTTGCGTACGAGGAAAGGCCAGTGTTCAAGGATACAAGTTCACGCATTTCCCTTTCTATCCAAACTATGAGTTGATAAGATAGTATACATGGGCGGTAGCATTATAGGAAAGCAGTGACGACATTGAGACGAAAGCAAAGGGAAGGGTATGGTAGAAAAACGAAGGCGAGTAGATGAGTAACTGAAATCAAGCAATATCATTGACTACTGGCCAAATGGCATGAGATATGGAAGTGCGTGTAGAAAGACAAGAATGGGAGAAGGGTGGAATAGACTCCTTAGGCCTCTAGTTCAACGTTGTCAGTAACCACCATGGCAAGTATCAGTCTCAAAACTATCGAAGCCTGCGACGAGAGGCGCATGCGCCACACACCATTAAGCACCAATTCCAATGCATATTCGACGTACACGAGCACGAAGGATCTCCTCCAGAGAATCAAGCAACGAGGCAACGAAAACAAGATGAACTTAAGGGGATCATCTCGCACGAGTTACGAGATGCAACTTTCGAGGGCAACTGGGTACGAGAGGCGTTCTTCCCAGCATCAGGTGGTATTGATAAGGTGGTATTCGATGGGTTGCGAGGAAAGGAGTGGACGACGAACATCGGCGCCGATGAATTTGGGCTCCTAAATTGGCCAGAAGCCGGAAAAGGACACGAGCGATTATTCTACGAACCACTGGTGAAGTTGTTCAATACGATTATCGATAAATTCAAGGCCCTGCGCCCCAGCCAATACCAGAAATCCTATTTCAGAGATGTTCGTTTTGCCATCTACGACCGAGTTTTTGCGAGGCTCTATCGACAGCGAAGCTCCTTTGAAACCGGATTTCGTAGCACTCGATGGCATCCTTGGCACTGATGTTCGCCTATATTGGTACCAGACGCTGATTGTTGGTGATGTCGAAGGCCATTGGGGCGACCTCGTTGCTCAAGCCGGAACTTATGCTCGATGCCTTTTCGCGGCGACGGAACATCGCATTTTCATCCCGATGTTCCTCTTTTGCCAGGACAATCTTTCGTTTCGAGTATGCCTGTATCACCGCGGTGGATTATTAGCAACCACCCCCATGGCTCTCGCCACCAAGGCCGGCTTTCGCGAAGTTGTTGCCACTATCGTTGGTATATGGCAATGGGAGACACTCTCTCAAGCCGGGTATGACCCTTGCATGACCCATTCCCATATCTCACTCAATCACGCCCAGTACCGTATCACCCAGGTTCTTTGCCGTCGGCAGGCCATCCGGGGTCGGGGCACGGGCGTTTTCGCAGTCAAGCTGGACAAGGAGCTTGGACGACCTTCGCGATCCCGGCTCCGTCGTTTTCTCCCAGAATTTACGAAGGAGCTACTGGAGAAAGTCAACCTCCGCGCATGGTCGCGACTGAAACCCTTATGACGACTTGGAGGCGTGCAACCCCACTGCGACGAAGCCACTGAATGTCAAGTTGCCCGAATCTTTTATCGTAAAATGCTCCCATCAACCCGCTGGCCGCGATAAGGAAGAGGATATTTTCAGATCTGTTCAAGGCTACATTGGCATCCCTGATATTTTGATTGGGTATGAAGCACAGCAATTTCACACTTCGAAGAATGTCCCTGAATTCTGGCCTATCAAATTTCGCAAGAATAATGAAGACGCTATGAACCCACCTGATGAGGGGACGGCCACTCTTATATCTGACTCCACGGCTCAAGCCTTTGAGGTTCGATGCCATCGTCATCTAGTTATAGAAACAATGGGACACCCGCTAGATGAGACTTTGGGCCCTCAGAAACTTGCGCGGGCTCTCCAGCATGCCGCGATGGGTGAGTTTTCTCTTATTACCTTGCGCACGCCAATATCATTCCTTCCCCCAATCAAGGCATTGTGCCTTGTTCACCCAAGGTCGTTACCTCCATCGTGATGTCAGTAATGGCAACATCATTGTTTTTAGACGAACCCGTACCCCGACGAATACCTGATATGTGAGTTCTGGATCGACCTTTACGCATGGCACATGGACGCTAAGAAATGGCCTAGTTTAACTTCTGTAATACAAAGCCAGGACTGCGTCGCGTTCCTCATCGATGGTGATGGGGCTCAAAGATGGGGCAGTGCCGAGCAATCTTCGCATCGTTTCGTCAGTTCCTGTCTTTCGAGGTTGTGACAAGAGCTCTACTTACGATGTCTCAGGGTACTTTACCCTTCCTCTCACTACGCATTTTGACGGAATGGGCCTCAGGCGGGCAAGCATCTCATACGCCCATCGACGATTTGGAGTCTTTTGCATGGGTACTCCTTTACGAACTACTTCACTGGGCACCGAGCAGGACGCAGTCGGAAACAAGATGGTGGAAGCTTCTCAACGCCGATGGAGTCTCGCATATGCCCGTCTCGAAACGATCCATTCTGTACGAATGGCAGGTTGAAGGGCCCCAAGCTATCTACCTTTCCTGCTGTGAGAAGTTGCTGGAGAAGTGGTTCAACAGTGTGCAATCGTGGTCAAAGAAGTGCCAGAACCTCATGGACACGAGGGTTGCCTTGGATTCCGAAGAACTGATGGGACTTTTTGGCGAGGCGTACAAAGAGTTCATTGGGATTGTCGATACTCAGATTCCTCTCATGCGAATTCCGTAAGTAGCCAGACGAAGTTCGCTCTTGTATGCACAATGCGGTATATCAGCCCTTCTTCATGCCCATCTTTGTCAATCCGTGGCGACCTGATCAACCGCCTCTCGTCCGCGCTTTTCTCCGCACCTCTGCCCGCCTTACATATCTGCATGTGTTCGGGAATGTAAATGAGCACTACCATAACTCAATACAGACACTGTAGGGGTACTGTCGTGTCCACTTTCCTTCGACGTCGACTCGTTGACTTTCCATCCAAACTATGAGTTGATAAGACAGTATACATGGGCGGTAGCATTATAGTAAAGCAGTGACGACACGGAGACGAAAACAAGGAGAGGGGAATAAGATATACGGTGGAAAAAGAAGAGAGAAGTAAACGGGAGACTGAAATCAAGCAATATAAATGACTACTGGCCAAATGGCGCGAAATATAGGTGTGTATAAGAACAAGAGGGAACCTGGGGAAGCGGGGTGGACTACAAACGGGTGTTATAGGGCGGGTAGCAAGAGCAGAGGGAGAGCACGGAAGGGGGATGGGAAACTATCTACGGTAAGCATCGATCCAAAGATACATCATGGTTTATAAAGCACAATGAAAGAAGCCATTTTGCACGGAAGAAACCGATACGCACTGCGCACTGGGGAAAGAGTGTCAAGTAAAATGGAAAAAAGCAAGTGTCACTTCCACAGGCAGGCAGGCAGGTCCTAGATCTTGTCTTCCGCGCGTTGTCCTCTGGCCTCACATCCCACCCGCATGGGTTGGCGCGGGGGCACTCTATGATAGTCCTCCGCCCATAGTATCGTCCCCATTGAACCACTGCCCAAAAGTCCCTCTCAAAATTGATATCACCATCTGGCCGGAATATGCTCGACGCATCGAAGTCGTCCAGAGTGTTTGCCACGCTGGTAATGAAGTCTGTGCTGAACAGATCCGTGGGCATACCTGGTCCGCCACCGTTCATAGATAGCATGGAAGATGGCGAGGGAGCGGTCATGGGGTTGTTGTTTGCGTTGATGGGGGAGGGGGGTCCGTTACTCATAACCGGCTCCAGGCGCTGGCGTTGGCGGAGCAGTACCCGTCGCAGTCGGCGTCTGTCTCCCCATAGCTTGGTTCTGCGGGCGATCCGCCAGGGCCACCAGGCCTTGGGCCCCATTCCCCAACGCGTTGTTCCCATCCTTCGGTCCCTCCCGTGTTCTGGTCCTTCATGCCCGGAGACGGAGGCGGCGCCATGCTATTCATCGGCTTATTTTGTTGCTGAGGTCCGGGCCCAGGCCCCGGACGGTTCCCAGGATTGAACTGGGGCGTCCCCAGAGCCACTTGGTCCGCCAGGGTTGAAGGGGCGAGTCAGCGTTCGCGGCGGGGGGACCCGACGTTACCGGCCATGGGCTGCTTGTGTATGTTTTGCATGTTGTGTCGATATGCCATTTCAGTCGAGAGCATCTGGGGTGTCCGCATGCCTCCCGCTTGGGGGTGGCTCATTCCGGGGCTCATTATCATATTGCCCATCGGGCCACCAGCCATTCCTTGACCAAAAGGGCCGTTGACACCCATTGGTGGACCTTGCATACCGCTGGGACCTGGACCGCCCCCCATCATGGACTGTGGTGGGCCGCCCATCATCGGACCACCCATCGGGTTCGGACGCATGATATTTCATTGGCGGCTGTTGCTGCTGAGGATTCATAGAGGGAGTACCGGCTAGCCCGCCCGGTCCACCAGGTTGGTGATTCGGCCCACCTCCGGGCTGCTGGGGCTGGCCTGGCTGGCCGAGCTGCTGCTGTTGATACATAGGATGCTCGAGCGTTGGCGAGTGTCGTGCTCGTTTGGCGCTTCGCGGTGACGACTGGCTGTCATTTTTGCCCAGGAAGAGTTCCATGCTACAAGGGGTTGTCGCGCGTCAGTTTACGTGCTTACTACTAGTGATGGATTTATTGCACCTCTTCACCAGGAGACGTGCTGTTTCGCTTTCCGGCACGTTGACCTGACTGTGGACCGGAGGGACCCGGGGGTCCAGGAGGCCGCTGACCAGGGTGTTGCATAGGTGGTCTATTCATCATTGAAGGACCGGCAGCAGCGTTTACACCTGCTTGCCCCCTCTTCGCTCGATGGTGGCCCACGATTCTCATCTGACGTTAGGTCGTAAGTACACTACACGATAAATCATCCAGGATTCGCACCTTGTCTTGATCTGACAACGGTTGATTGGTGTCTGGCATGCCTATCTCAGACTTGTATTGCTTTAGCAACAAGGGCTGTATCTGGGCAAATTCGGCGAGGACGGCCTGAAGAGGCATGCCCATGCCCATGCCCATGTTCGGTGGCATCCCTGGCGACATACCCATATTATTGGGAGACATTATACCGGGAGACATACCCATACCCATCTGACCAGGTGCGCCTGGAACCTGCCGGTTCATCAAAGACGGACTCTGCTGAACCATCATGCCTCCACTGCCCGGCGTGTTGGTGCGACTTGGTGGCCGATATCCAGGCGTCGATCCTTGGCCTTGCATGTTCATCCCTGGTTGCGGACCGCCGCCTGGCTGGCCTGAGTTAGGCGGCAACATTGACCCGCTAGGATTCCCACCCGGGAGCCCGCCGCTCGTTCCAGGTCGACTCATCGTCCCCCCCATCCCATGCGGGCCTGGCCCCATCTGGTTCATCGGCTGTCCTGCTGCTGGCTGCCCTTGCTGCATCGGACCACCACCCTGGCCTCCAGGTCCTTGCTGCCCAGATTGCCCGCCAGGCCCACTGTTCGGTGAGTTCGCCATCGTCGGGCTCTGCTGGAACGGCGGACCGCCCATACCGTTCGGCCGCTGTCCGGGGGGACCAACGCCCACGCCGGGTGCGCCTTGAGGAAGACGTTGGGGGTTCATACCTGCAAAGCCAGGACTGCTTACAATGCCGTTGGGCATGCCTTGGTTGCCGAAATTTGGCGTAGGTGCGCCATTTGGTAGAGTACCGTTAGTCATGCCGTTGGGAAGGAAGCCAGAGTTAGGTGGGGGTCCTGGGCCTACAGAAGGAGCTCCTGGGCCGCCCTGGCGAGGCATACCATTCATCGTTCGCATTGGAGGGCCGGTAGCTGAGCCAGGTGGGCCGGGTTGTGGAGGGCCATTGGTGGTAACAGTTTGACCTACGCCGTGCAGAGCTAAGCCACCCTGCGCCTGCGCCTGCGCTTGAAGTCGTTGCTGTCGGACTGCCGTCTGTTGGTTTTGATGCTATCATTTCGAGATTACATGTAGAAGCGTGAGCCAACGGATCAGAAGAAGGGGATGTACAGAACGCACCTGAGTGTAGAGGAGAGCATCCTCCGGCCCATTCCCATTACTCTTCGTAGTGAACAGCACCCAGAATACGCTCCACCATCTAAACCCGCAGCGAGTCACACATCATTCACACAGCAGACAAGTCACAGTGGCGGGCCCGACGATTAGCACTGTGTGCGCTAATGCAAGCTTAACACTCACTCAAACAGTAGACCCTGCTTTGCGTTGATCGGGGGTGTGGCATCGGGTGGAAGGTCTGCCTCGCTTAGCAGCTCCTGCGCCGTCTTGAGAAACCCTCGTTTGTGGCAGTAGTCGTAGATGTATATATTAAACCTGGGTATTCCACAAGTTCAGATTCGATTGGTACAGTGTTAGATGATCATTTCGACGAAAAGTGAAGACAAGACGTACATGCGGTCGCCCTCCCATGATAGCGCTGCGCCAGGATTTGGGTCTGAGGGGTTGAGCTTGAGCTGTTGCTGTTGCGGCTGCTGCTGCTGCAGAGGCTGGGGAGTAGGGCCAGACTGTTGCTGCTGGGTGACGGTGGCCATATGTCGAGTGGATGCAAGCAGGATGGGGAAAAGAAGCGGAGTGGTGAGGGTGCGAGGTGAGGCCTCCGCAAGACCTTTGGAAATTAGAGTACAACAGCAGAGTGAAAGGAGAAAGAAAAGGATGGAAAACGCAAGAGATTATCCCTTTGGTGAATTAGAAGGGAGTATCGAAAGCCTGCCCAAATGACAGTTAGCCGACTGGCGAATAATCCTCCCACTCACGCCCTGCAGCAAATTAGGCGCCCACTCAGCTCACCTCGGTTATGTAAGCGCGTTTTTCGCACTCCGATCAAGTACTGCTACGCTACTGCCACCATGACAGCAATCACCCATTCCCATCTGCCACACTCTTACAGGCTACAGCTTCCTGATTCGCTGATGAACGGAACAGACACTCACTGCCCAGCCGATCTGCAAAGGTCCCTGCGCCGCATTCCATGCTTCTGACGTCTCCGACACCATCCTGGAAGTAAACGGTACAGTCGTGTATGTCGATAGATAGAGGGCTGCTCTTCTGGAAACTGGCTTCTCGGCTACAACTAGTATGGCGGCGTAACTCGTGAAACTGACATTTTTAGTTACGGCGGGGAAGTCGCGCGGTGATCTGTTGTTTTCTTTCTCTTAACACCGGATATGACAAACTGACGATCCGCAAACATGTCAACAATGGGGGTTCAACGTTCAAGAGTAGATATGCTTCAGGCAGTGTCAACTGATAGAAATGTGGCTAGTGACACATCATTGGTGTCAGACAACAAGCAAACAGTGAAGGCTGTTTGCGACATAAAATATGCGCGTTGGCTACGATAAAGTGAGAACGAAGCCGAACGTGCCCTGTTCGTCTGCAGATGTGATGAGAAGTCCCCAAACTTGCGCAAAGTGATCGCATTTCCCGGGGACTCGAACAATGGCAGCCAACACCAGCAATATCCGCATATGATGCTAGCCTCGATCCCCGGGTACACCCTGCAAGGATACCTTTCGTCCTGCTGTTGGGGTATAGATGTCTGAAGTCTGAACGTTGATTATCGAGCATCAGACTCCTTCGGGCTATGGATCCCACTTCTCTACCTCAGCCGCGCACAACTCCTCCCAGTTCGCACCCCACCCAAACTCTTCTAGCCACGGCTGCTCGACCCATCTAGCGATAGCATCTCTCGATACCTCAAACGTCGCGGTGTGTGATCGAAGAGTATCGACAATGATCTTGCATTCGTGAAGAGCTGATTGTACGCCGGGAGAACTGAAGGAATGGAGACAACTGCAGCATGCACAAATAAGCCGGGAGGGGTGAAGGAAGAAGCTGTCGGTGTGCGTACCAAACTTCTCGAGCGACCATGTAGTCCAAAGTGGCTCCTTCGCGGCCCATTGAAATCCCTTTGCCTTTGTCACCTCGAAATAGAGTGCCTCCAAGCCGTCAATGATATTGTTCATCCTCCAAAAGTGTTTTTCCTATTCTTTAGTGTTAGAACAAGCAGAGTGTACATGGCGAATGCATACCAAAGTAGCGATGATACTCTCGAGCTCTGTGATCTTGTTCTCTGCAAGCACAAGTTTCTCGCCGACTAAATGATAGCGGGGCCGCCGATCTGGAGCGAGCGCGATCGAATTTCTTCGTCGCTTGAGCTTGAGTGCCTTCGTGCACACAGAAACTAATCCACAAACTCACTCGAGTTCGGTCCTAGCATCAACCAAGTGCTTCGCCGCTCTTACACCGTCGATCAGCACCAAATCATCCCAACTGTTCGCTATGGCTTTGAACTCTAACAGATAAGCGCGAGTTTTGCGATGGAACGTGGATTCTGTTGCAGATCGAGAAGGGGATGAGGGTGGTTGGAGATTAGAGGAGTCGGTGAGGGCATCGGAGCGTCGTGATTTCTTTTTATTTGATGGGGATTGCGGGTTTGGGACTGGCGAAGTTGATGGTGCAGATGGACCACGAAAAGAGGCGAGTCGGCTCATGATGACCGACGCTAAGCTTTATTTCCTTTAGCCTGGCGGGGCCAGTAGGAAAACGACTCCTTTACAGAACTTTAAGACACCGCGAGACAGGGGTAGTGCTGTCGTTGGGAAACTTGTGTCTAAAATTCAAGAGGACTACCACACTATATCGCAGCCTTGCAAAGTGAAAAGATTTACTGTTACGGACATTGTTCGCCTCCCAGTAGCTACTCATTCATCCCCAAGGAATGCCTGAATTGCATTCGCAATCTCCTAGGTCCAGGTCAAACCCAACGCACGATTCCACGTCCTTTTTTCAGAGATCCCGGTTGTCTGGAAATGGGTCTACCATCCATTGTCAGCCCCCGCAGATAATTGCATGGTCCAAGCAACTCACAGGTGCGTTCCCGTCAGAATTAGAAACCTCACCAGGCTTTTTATGATCACTACTAGTATCCCAGTAATTAGACTTGAACGCTCTGATGTCTGCAGAGAATTCGGACGCTGTGAGGGTGCTTTCAATCAGATCACGGCCTGGGAAGCAGCATGGGGCTACGCACTCATAGTGTGTTGTCCAACACTCGACGAGAAGACAGTTAACGCATTGATAGGCATATTGTCGACCGGCAAACCATCCTTGAGATCGGGTCAGGTAGCTGGCAGCATTGTAAGTGAAAAGTGACCAACGCGAACAGCCAACGTCCGGATTTCGGGAGTTTCTCGAAGACACCAGGGTTCCACCATTGCTTGGTGGCGAATTTCGGGTCAGCCCAATAGTCCTGAATACACAAAGGCCACACAGAGGTCAGTAAAATCACTGTAATTCGACGGTGATAGGTGCGCACATAGTAGCCGTTGTAATCAACCGAAAACTCCACGCCTGAATTCCCTAGGCTGTCGTGTAGCTGAAATTGATCTAAGACAAACCCGTTCATATACTTGGCTTTGAATGTGAATGTTGAATGTCCGTTGTTATTTAACATCTGCATATCCTGTTCATAGCTGATGTTGTCTGTAGAACGTTCAACAACACAGCAGGATGTGACTACAACAAGGCACCTACAGCCAATCTTGCTTTCATTCTGCGAGTCTGGACCTTGCGGTTGGAAGGTATGCACATTTAGCGATGAGCCAGCACGGTGGGTTGTCGTGTTGTGATCGACGAAGTAGTAGCCACAATACCCCCGCTCAGGTCCCCAATATCGTGGCGCACTATCCGGGGAGCGTCGCAAGTTGCCACGATCGATGACAACGGTGTACACGACACCACCCTCGTTAGCGAACTGTGTGGGGGTTTTATTCCTACAGTCGGCGCCCGTTGCGTACGAGTACACATCCGTGTACCACTTCAAGGTATATCTCTGAATATGGGATGTAGGAGCCGCAGCCATATAGATCCCCGCTGGACTCCAGGCAAGCCGGTTGATCGCAATGTTCGCGAAATTAGACAGGGTACCCCTATACTGCGGTTGTAAGGCTAGATCAAACGGGAGAACCCACACTTACTTCTTAAAACCAATAGTTCCGATCGGTGGATCAAGGGTGGATACATAGGCCCTGTCGCTCTGCGCTTCGGTAACAGCGTTATCGATGGACATTACGGCTTGTTCAACGGGATCGGTTGGCGATTGTAGTTGATATCCATCCGTCGCCACAATCTCACTGTTTCCTTTGAGAGCACTTTGTACTAGCGGAAGGACCTGAGCATCGCTGGGAACAATACTGGTAGCGATGTTGACCATGCCATCAACCCTGTATCGCCGTGAAGGTCGACATATCAATATAGCTTACTCCAACACTCACATGTACACGAGGAGCGGCAAGCCATCGACTAGTTTCGAGACTTGGGATGTCGATAGGTGTGTTGGTGGCGCTTTGAACGGTCTCCAGGAGCGTCGATGTAGGCCCAAAGAAAATAAGGACCGTCTTGGCGGGCAGCATCAATGTAATGTCGCTTTCGGAGAGGGTGTACTCCTCGCCCTTGAGAGCAAGCGCTGCGAGGCTCGATGTCCTCGTCGCGGGCTGCCGTCACGTTTAGCCTCAGGTGAATATTGCGCTGCCTGAAACGACTTACGTTGGGGACTGAATCGCATTGCTCGACGTCAAAGTTATCGTCTCCCAAAGCCTTCACGAAGGCGTCGGAATAGGAACCCACAAGTGCGATTTGGGGTTTGGTACTGTCCGTCATCGTTGGTTACACTGCAGTGGTCTGGGTTGTTGACGATACAATTCTTGGAGACACGAGTTCAAATAGCGTTCTCGGAGTCGGTAAATCTCCAAATTTCATGCACGTTCGCTTGAGCTATGGTCTGACCTGCCGCGAAGCCCAACCGAAGCTTGAGCATGGTCGCGGAGGAATCACTGCCATATCCACGGTGCTATTACTGGAAATTAAAGATTCAAACATTTGAGTTTCGTGCCCTGGAGAACCCTGTGGTGGTGATCTGAAGCTCGGGGTCTGGGTCATCATGGGGTCGGTCGGTCGTAGCTAAAAATGGCATCCCAGCGTCATTGTCGAAGACTTGCTCTTATGTTCGCGGAGCGACTCGGAGTTGAACTTCCAGAGAACGCAGTTCGAACTTCCAGGAAGTCAGAGCCAAAGTCAATTGGCTCTACCTATGCAAACAATGTGAGAGCATGTAGCATGGGGCTTATCTGTGTAATGCTCAACTTGGTCAAGTCTGCTCAATAGGTGATACTATGCTTCATCAATGCTTCGTACCCCATCACTACTTCGTACCCTTGAATTACTCACCCATTGTCTCCTCCCCTGCTAAGATATTCTCGGAATATGATGTAGCAATGCCTACACACGCATTCGTACCACTTTGAAGCAATACACGACCATATTTCAAACGGTAGAATCTTGGCTGGTGTCACGCTCTGCCGCAGAAGCCGCTGCGGACAATAGAGAGTTTGCGAAAGCCACTCGA
>NW_023503171.1:0-9086 GCF_014466165.1 Pleurotus ostreatus
AAGTGCTTGACACATGCTAATCGAACGTTTTAATTTTTTTAATTAAAAAGTGGTGTACAGGTGAGTATATGGATATTCTTCGCCGGCCTTAAAGTGGAGGTAAATCCTTCATAATAAATAAAGGGAAACTAAAAAATTCCCGCTTTAAGAGGATAATAAATATCTTCGGGATAGGTAGTAGTTAAGGTGATGGCTTAACTAGCCTAAAACTCTCGTAGTCGAAGCTGAAAGGTTGATCGACCACATTGGGTCTGAAAAAAACCCAATGCATGTTAGTACAGCAGTGAGGAATATTGGTCAATGGCCGAAAGGCTGAACTGGCAACTTGGAGAAGTGGCAAGTCCTATTTTGATTATATCTTTGAATATAATCTATAGGATTGTATTAAAATTGAATAAAGCTTTGTTTATATATTGATAATGACAGTATATATATCGTGTCTTGACTAATTGCGTGCCAGCAGTCGCGGTAATACATGATAGACTAGTGTTATTCATCTTTAATGGGTTTAAAGGGTACCTAGACGGTCCAATATAGCTTCTAGAATGTTAGTACTTGACTAGAGTTTTATGTAAGAGGGCAGTACTTGAGGAGGAGAGATGAAATTCTATGATACCAAAGGGACTCGGTAAAGGCGAAGGCAACCTTTTAAGTAAAAACTGACGTTGAGGGACGAAGGCTTAGGTCACGAACAGGATTAGATACCCTAGTAGTCTTTGCAGAAAACGCTGAATGCTATAGGTTAGATTAAGATTTAATATTATAATTATAAATTAAATATTAAACATGATTTGGTCTATAAATGAAAATGTAAGCATTCCACCTCAAGAGTAATTCGGCAACGTAGAAACTGAAATCATTAGACCGTTTCTTGAAACCAGTAGTGAAGTATGTTATTTAATTCGATGATCCACGAAAAATCTTACCACAATTTGTATAATTATATTACAGGAGTTTGCACGGCTGTTTTCAGTTAATGTTGTGAAACTGTGGTTTCCATGTAATTAACGTAATCCCTGGCTTTATTTTTTATTTTTACGATAAAGCATTTGATCCTGGAATTTGGAAAGAAAAAGGGGACAAAGACAAGTCATCATGGCCTTGATATTGTGGGCTATAGACGTGCCACATACGCCTGGACAAAGAGATGCAAAAATGTGAATTTAAGCTAATCTCAAAAAAACAGGATATAAATTTTAAGGATTGTAGTCTGAAATTCGACTATATGAATAAGTAATTACTAGTAATCGTGAATCACCATGTCACGGTGAATTAACCTTGGATTGGTACTAACCACTCGTCACATGCTGAAAAGAGCATGCGCAATAAGTTTGCTTTTCTTAGTAATTAGTAAAAAAAACAAGCAGGTTTTATTCTATTATTGGGAATCTTCGTATGTGTGGCTCTAATTAGTGTTAAGTCGAAATATGGTTCGTGTAGTGGAAGTTGCACGGATTGATTAATTTTAACAATAATTTAATAATATAATATATACTAATATATTATATAAAGGAGGGTTCCTTTATTGGTAAGAAGGGTTGAGCTGTAAACTCAATAGCTATTGCTTTTAAGAGTTCGAATCTCTTGTCTCCTAATTACTTATTTTAATAATAAGTAAATTTATTATATATATTTACTCCTATTTTAGTTCTTTAGGGGCGAATACTATTAGAATTAGTAACTTAATTATGTAAAGGATTTCCTTGTCACGGAAATAGATGTCGGTTCGATTCTGATCTAATTCGTTATAGGAAAAGTCTTCCATTTGGTAGGGTAAGGCACTTGCTACGTGCTATGTTTTTAACATTTAGGTGTTCAAATCACCTCTTTTCCGAATTGCCCCTATAGCTTAATGGTAAAGCGCGCTACTGTTAATAGCGTTAATAGATGTTCGATTCATCTTAGGGGCTTTTAAATAAATGTATGAAGCTGTATATTTTTTTTTATTGATATAAATGACAACTTTAACTAGAAGTAATTTTCAAGATCATCCTTTCCATTTAGTGTCACCTTCACCGTGACCTTTATACACAAGTATATCTTTATTTAATTTAACTGTAAATGGAGGCATTATCTATGCATCTTTTCAATAATAGCTATATATTCTTCTTTATAGCTTTAGCTACATTAATAGCATCAATGTCTTTATGATTCAGAGATATAGTATCAGAAGGTACTTACTTAGGTAACCACACTCTTGCAGTTCAAAAAGGATTAAACTTAGGTGTAATCTTATTTATAGTATCTGAAGCTTTATTCTTCTTAGCTATATTCTGAGCCTTTTTCCATAGTGCTCTAACACCTACAGTTGAATTAGGTGCTCAATGACCTCCTATGGGTATAGAACCTATAAATCCTTTCGAATTACCTTTATTGAACACAGTTATATTATTATCTGAGTGGTGCTACAATTACTTTTGCTACACCACAGTTTAATAAAAGGTGATAGATCAGGAGCATTATACGGAACTATCTTCACAGTAGCATTGGCTTTAATATTCACTCTATTCCAAGGAGTAGAATATAGCGTTTTCTTCATCACAATAAGTGATGGTGTATTTGGAACATGTTTTCTTCTTTGGAACAGGTTTCCACGGATTCCATGTTATTATAGGTACTATCTTCTTAATCTGTTGCATTATGAAGAATAATGGCATACCATTTAACAGATCATCATCATCTTTGGTTACGAAGCTGGAATATTATACTGACATTTTGTAGATGTTGTTTGATTATTCTTATACGTATCTATGTATTATTGAGGATCTTAATAAAATAAAAATTATAGCCAGATTGTAATTTATTTATTTAATTCTACATAAAGGCTATAAAACGGACATAGGTTAATGGTAGACTTTCCGATTTCCACTCGGCGTGTGTCAGTTCAAGTCTGACTATCCGTATTCGTAATTTACTTCTTGGAGTTCCCTCTAAGCTAGTAAATTAAGCTATATATATTATTCGATATTCTTAAAATTCTCCCTATTATTAGGTTAATAAAAAAAAAAAATAATGAATCAATTATTTTGCCATTTATGATATTTTGTCTAATGGATATACAATTGAATATTTAGATATTTTAAGTGTAATAGCATTATTATTTGGTATAGCAGTTATAGTAAATAAAAACCCTATAGCGTCTTTATTATCATTAATAGGATTATTTGCTTCTATATCTGTTTATTTAATATTATCTGGATTAACTTTTATAGGTTTTTCTTACTTAATAGTTATATAGGAGCCGTATCTATATTATTCCTGTTTATTCTAATGTTAAATTAATATAAGAACAAGTGAATTACAAAGTAACAATATAAATAGTATTCCTTTAGCATTATTTATAACAATATTATTAAACTATGCATTATTCCAACTATTACCTTATTCTATAGCTATTATAAATAGTTATAACAATAAATTAAGTAATATAATATATTATTTACCAACAAGTAAATATAATGATATAATTACTCATATCAAGTAAAAAACTTAGATATAAATACAGCTAATGTTATGTTCGTAACAAGTAATAGTTGAGATGGAAACATGGCTGAAACTAGTCATATTTCTACAATAGGTAACATTTTGTATACTTCTTACAATATGTGATTATTCATTGCTAGTATTATTTTATTATTAGCGATGGTAGGTGCCATAATTATTACTATAAAACAAGAACGTAATAGAGGAATTAGTTCAATGGTAGAACGTTTGTTTTACACACAAAATGTTAAAGGTTCAAGTCCTTTATTGCTCAAAATTATTTAATTCTATTGATAAAAATGTTAGTTTTATACCTTATACGCAACCTAAACCTATACAGAACTTGCTTGTTTCTGTAATTTCATAGTAAGTGCAAATCTTACCAAATAAGCTATATTATTGGCAAAAAATGTTTGAATTGTGAGGGAGGCTTTATAAGAGTATTGGTAAGTAATACCCAATGATCTGTATTGTTGGTAAAAATGTTTTAATTGTAAGGGTGGATTGCTTCTAATCCTATGAATAAAGCAAGCTAGGAAATTGATTGTTGTAGTATTAGCTAACACTTCAACCAATAAGAATTGCTTGTAGAAGGATTTATTGCTTTTTACTAAGATTAACATTTTTTGTTTAGTAGTTAGTAACAAAATAGTAGTTAAACTCTACTCAATTATTAGCTTGCTAAGAAAAGTTAAGTATGTAAGTACGTTTTTATATATAAAATTCCTTAACTTAACAGGTAAAGTGTATTTTTGATAAGAATATTATCAGCGTTCGATCCGCTGAGGAATTAAAGTAGTTAAATAATATTAGAAAAAAAAGAGAATTGGCCGAGTGGTTTAAGGCGGTAAGTTTGAGTTTTACTAGGTTTTTAATAGCTACATCCGTTCAAATCGGATATTCTCTGTCTAATATAAGAGTATAGTTTAATTGGCAAAATAGGAAGCTTCAACCTTCAAATTCTTGGTTCAAATCCAAGTACTCTTGTAATAATTATAATTATAATTAATAATTATTAATAATAGCACATAAAATGAAGATAATGCCGGATTAGGGCCGGGAGGATAGGCATCTCGTTTGGGTCGGGAACCAGTTATGTTCGAATCATAATAATCCGAATTTTAGAACTATTAGAAATATAGTATAATTAACCATACGTATCAATTTAGATACGGAGCTCAATATATTTTATTTCTCTTCTTTCTTTTCTTAATACCTTACGGTAAAAGGAGGTGGAGTACTAAATAAGAGCTTAGGTTACAAAAAATAAATGATATATAACTATTACTTATAAATATAAAGTATATAAAGAAACTATTATGGAATTTAAGCTATGTATTAAAGAGAATTATTTATATATATAGGATAAATATCCTATAATTATATGAACTCTAAGAGAAATTCAGTAATAAACGAAGTAAATTGAAATATCTTAATAACTTTAGGAAAAGAAATCAAAAGAGATTCTATGAATAGCGTGAGCGAAAGTAGAGAAGCCTAACAAGTAAACGGTTTAAAACTGTTTAAATATTATGGGGAACCTTCCTCTAAGGCTAAATATGATACATAAGCGATAGTGAAAAGTACCATGAGGGAAATAAAATAAAAATAGTAGTTTTTATAAGCAGTTCGAAATAAAGAACGTACCTTTTGCATAATGGGTCAGCAAGTTAATATTAGATGCGAGATAACACGTAGTTAAACCGAACGTTAAAATAACGATAAAGTGTCTAAAGTTAGACCCGAAGCCTGGTGATTTTACCATAGTCAGGATTATAAAAGTCCGAACCGGTGATTGTAGCAAAAATCTCGGAAGAACTGTGGTAGGTGTAGTGAAAGATAAAACTGACTAGGGATAGCTGGTTTTCCGCGAAACCTATAATAGTAGGCAGTTTAAGTGAATATCTTAGCAGGTACAGAATTTAATCTCAGACAAGACATTTTAAATGTTTTATTTTTGTACAAATTGGGGGATCATGAAGATTTTATCAGTGAGTATGTAGACTCGGAATGGCAAAGATATATCTTAAACTATCAGACATAGTATGCTAAGGTTGTATGTCAAAAGGGAAACAGCCCAGAACAAGTGTAAATATAAGGTTCCAAAATTATTGTTAAGTGAAAATAAGAAGGTTTTTATTTAAGTCGACAAGGAGATAGGCTTAGAAGCAGCCATAATTTTATGACCTCGTAACAGAGCGCTTGTTAAATTGTAAAAGCGTCGAAAATATAACGGA
Organism: Pleurotus ostreatus; assembly: GCF_014466165.1. NCBI lineage: Eukaryota > Fungi > Basidiomycota > Agaricomycetes > Agaricales > Pleurotaceae > Pleurotus > Pleurotus ostreatus. Next base: position 5,721 of record NW_023503171.1, read on the forward strand.
TCTAAACAATATACCGACACCTTGTCCATAATATATTATAATAAATATGTTTATTATAATTAAATTGGGGTAGCAGAACGTTGAGCTAAAGTATGAGTTTTATTTTTTAAATAAAATTATATTAATTTAACCCAAGTGAGAATGCTGACATGAGTAAACTAAAAGAAAATTTTCCGCCTTAAGCTTATGGATGTAATTAAGTAACGGCCTCTAAGTTTATATAATCTAAAGATTTAAACGATGAGAAAAATCTTTATTACTAAAAACAACATTTTGGTGTAAAATGTGCTGGAAAAAATAGTAATATGTTTGTTATCTAATAACAAATAAAATAACCGTACCTAGAATCTGAAACAAGTAAGCTAGTAGAGAATACGAAGGCGTAAATGAGCTAACAATCATAAGGAACTCGGCAAATTGACTACCGTAACTTCGGAATAAGGAGGGCTCATTATTCTTGATGGATATCAAGTAAAGAGGAAGAAGCATGAAATAATGTTGTCCGACTGTTTAATTAAAACAAAGCACTTTGCTGAAAGATTAAAAATCTAAGTATAGAGTGTGATGTCTGCCCGATGCCGGCTGGTTAACAGAGATAATTGAATATACTAATATTTGATGTCAACGGAAACCCCGGTTAAAGGCGGCCTTATCTGTGAGGGTCCTAAGGTAGCGAAATACCTTGGCCGTTAAATGCGGTCTCGCATGAATGATGTAACGATACAACAGCTGTCTCGAAGATTGGCTCAGTGAAATTGGAATTGCAGTGCAGATACTGTATACCTCTAGATAGACGAGAAGACCCTATGCAGCTTTACTGTCACTAATTATAGAGTATGATAAACGATTTTCAGAATATAAGGTAATTGACAAACATGACAATGAGAAACCTTTATTCTTTTTTCATATGAATGAATTGGTTTAGGATTATGAGTAATTTATAATTAATTTTATGGATTTAGCTTAGGCTTGATCACATTTTATTATTATATAGCTCATTTTAGTAAATCAACCTAATTCAACTTATTTATTTTATAATATATAAGTACCCTTTGGTAAGGAACTATCGCTAGGGGACAGTTTATGTGGGGCACAGACCCTGTAAAGAGTAAACAGGAGTGTCTAAAAATTTATAATTATTTTGTTTGCTATTTTGAGTAGTTTAACTATTTTTAATCATATAAAATTAAATATATTTGCATTTTATGTATATATATTTAAGATTAGGTAAGATTTTCACTATATAGAAATTAGAGATAATTGAAAATATTATGAAATTTTCTAATATTTTCTAGCTATTATTTATAATAGTTATGTGTTTTAATATCTAAAAAGCTCAACGGCTAAATCTTGCCTTACTGTTTGATTATCGACAAATCTTACAGTTGCGTAAGCAGGGCATAGGATCACAAGATGCCACAAGGAAAGATCTTGGATTATTGGAAAAGCTACGCTAGGGATGTTTGTCCTTTAATATTTTATTTTATAAATAAAATTATTAATATAAATTGGGTAAATTTCAAGAATTACTAATAATGATAGTAAACTTGAAGCGAAAGTTTTATCTTAGCATATTTTATAAGATAAAAAACGTTCAACGACTATAAGGTGAGTAATATGCAATACACAATAATCCTTTAATACTACCCAACATTTTTTATTAGACATATTTTAAAGAAAAAGTAAAAATGAATTAATTATAACAAAATTATAATGAAAAAAAATCTTAATATAAAAATATTTAATAACAATTTAAATATAATTCTAAAACAGTTGCTTTAAGAAAAAAAATAGGAGATATAGGAAAAACAAAATATTTACCTTCTTTTTCTAAAGAATGAAAGAATACTATTTATTGCTTATAATAAGAATATGTTAAAAAATATACCTGCTAATGATGTAAATATTAATAAAATAATTCAAAGTTATTTCAATTTATATTTTAAAGATCATAAATATGTAGGATCTAGGAAATTTATATTACTTAGAAGAAGACGTACATTCTTAAGAAAAATATATGTAAGTAACGCTGAAATTAAACATACTAATAATAAAGCGATAATTACTTTATTTACAGTAAATAGAGAAAAAAAAATCTTGAAAAAAAAATATTCAAAAATAAAATAAAAAAATAAATCAAAAACTTAATAAGTCGTTATTTATTATTATATAAAATAATGTATCTAAAATATATGATATAATAAATAAACATAAAGATGAACATAATTTTATATCAGTTAATAAAGATTATAAAATTACTAAAAAAGGATTTTTAAAATATAGATTAGAATATCTAAGTAAATTTATAAAATTAAAACATCTTTATTTAAGAAAAATTTGAAGTGTAATTATTAGTAAATATTGAAGAACACATTTAAAATTATTAAGAAGTATGATTTAATGTATTCTCTTAACCAATATAAATTTAATAAATTAACATTTTTACCTAAATTAAGTAATATCTTGAACAAGATAATAGGAAAAAAAAATTGAATATAATATAATAAATTTAAAATCTATTGCATATAATACAGATCTTTTTACTAATGCTTTAGCGTTAAAATTAAAAAAACAGAGAATGAATTATATAAAAAGTATGTTTAGTATATTAAATAGAGCATATTTACCTAAAAATAAATACAATAAAAGAAAGAACTTTAGTAAAAGGGACAAAAAAAATATTGATTTATACTTGGATAAATATAAAGATTTAAATATAATTTCTAATTTAAATAATATTAATTTAGATAAATTATTAAACGAGATACATGATACGACTTATGTTGGTGAAACAAGTGATAAAAATCTCACTGTAGGTTTACCTATACAACATAATAAAAAAATTCATAATCTAATATACAATTCCATAGGTTATAAAAATATGGGAGGTATAAGATTAGAAGTTAAGGAAGATTAACTAAACGTTATAGAGCGGATAGATCTATTTATTCATTAAAATGAAAAGGTGGGTTAAAAAATGTAGATTCTTCTTTCAAACGTTTAAGTTCAGTCTTGTTTAGAGGAAACTCTAAATCTAATATGACTTATACATTATCTAAATCAAAGCGTAGAATTGGAGCTTTTGCAGTTAAAGGATGAATAAGTGGTAAATAAATATTAAGGAAAATCTAAAATATGTAAAATAAAAATGAAGACATAGTCTGAACCATTTTAAAGAAATGGAAATATAAAAATATGATAACATATAGAACAGGCTAATTTGCGCAAGAGTGTACAAAATGAGTGCGCGGTTTGGCACCTCGATGTCGGCTTAACTTATCCTCATGGATGCAGGAACTATGTAGGGTGCGACTGTTCGTCGATTAAAAAGTTACATGAGCTGGGTTAAATACGTCGTGAGACAGT